>NC_042997.1:196601013-196626013 GCF_006345805.1 Octopus sinensis | reverse complement strand
GAGCAGTCTTTTGTGGAGTGGGGGCTTGCTCTGCTCTCCTGTCATTATTATTATTATTATTATTATTATTAAAGCAAGCTGGCAGTTAGCACGCCGGGCGAAATGTTTAGCGGTATTTCGCCCGTCCTTACGTTCAGAGTTCAAATTACCTCTAGGTCAACCTTGACTTACATCCTTTCGGGCTTGATGAAATAAGTATCAGCTACGCACTACAGTCGATGTAATCGACTAGACCCCTTCCCCCAAAACTTCAGGCCTTATGCCTATAGTAGAAAGGATTATTATTATTATTATTACTTTTTTTTTCTTCTTTCAAATTTGCTTCCATTTCTTGCCGAGTGTCTTCCCGACTCCTAGAGCAAAGAAACTCATAGTATACATTGGTAGGCCATTAAACCAAACTCAGTAGTTCGTTAATTTTTTTTTTTTTTTTTTAAAGTTAAATTAAAATACATGAGCAGCAACAGTTCTCACATCGACAATGCTCTTCTCAATACGTGTGATGTACCAGTTAAGACAATCTTTTGCACTTCTTGCAGGGATGGTAAGCCAGGGATCATTCTCATATAATTTTCGGTTCCCTTCTTGATCATTCCTAGTGCTCCTACGATCACTGGTATTGTAACCGCCTTGAGATGCCACATTTTCTCAATTTCAATGAGTAGGTCTTTATATTTTCTGAGCTTGTCAAACTCTTTCGCTAAGATATTATGATCACAGGGGATGCTCATGTCGATCAATAAGCAAACTTTATTGTTTTGGTCTTTCACAACAATATCTGGTTTATTGGCCTTGATGGTTCGGTCTGTATGTACTGGAAAGTCCCACAGAATGGTTACATTTTCTCCTTCAGTTACAGCCTCAGGGTGGTGATTATACCACTTGTCGGCAGTTTTGATATTGTAATGCCGACTTATTAGCCAGTGGAGATATTGGCCAACTCTGTCATGTCTTAATTTATACTCCACTAGTGCTAAGACTTTACATCCAGAGATTAGGTGGTCCACTGTTTCAATCATGTCGTTGCAGAATCGGCATTTGGGGTCTGCTCCATTTTTCATCACATTGGCCTGGTAGTTCCGGGTTAATAGGCTTTGATCTTGAGCAGCCAGGATGAAACCTTCACTCTCTGCTTTTAGCCCTGAGCTCCGTAGCCACTGATGGGTTTGCTTCTGGTCAACATCAGCTTGTTTGCTGCGGGTCACATATTTGCCGTGCAGAGGTTTCTCCTCCCACCTATCAGCCAATTGCTCGTGCGCTTTTTTCATTGCCATCATTTTCACCTTCTTTGCAACAATAGTTGCCGTACTTCCCTCGGGTTGTTCAGTTTGGGTATCCATATACTGTAAGAGTTTGCGGTGTGTCTCTCTTGAGATGGCCTACCTAATGCATAGTAATAAGCGTATATTACTTCTTTATACTCTTCTCGGGTCCATTTGTTCCGCTTACATTTTTCTTTCTGTGGTGGTTATGGTGGTGAACTTGGAGGGCTCGAGTTGGGGGATTTCCCGTTCAAGTGACCATCCATGTCCGTATTCGGAGAAGAGTTTGTGCCAGTTGATGACTTTTCGATCCCAGGCTGGCTCTTCCCTGGGGGACGCGCTTCCAGATTAACCATAGGACAAGCGATTTGTTAACCATAGGACAAGCGATTTGTTAACCATAGGACAAGCGATTTGTTATTATTATTATTATTATTATTATTATTATTATTATTATTATTATTCAGGCCAAGTCGGTGAGCTGGCAGAATCGTTAGTACGCCGGGCGAAATGCTTAGCAGTATTTCGCCTGCAGCTACGTTCTGAGTTCAAATTCCGCCGAGATCTACTTTTCCTTTCATCCTTTCGGGGTCGATAAATCAAGTACCAGTTAAGTACTGAGGTCGATGCGATCGACTGACCCCCTCCCCACAAAATCCAAGCCTTGTGCCTATAATTGGAAGGATTATTATTATCATTGCTATTGTTCTTATTAGTATTATTACGGAGTCAGTCAGCCGGCAGAATATTCAATGCTGCGGAATATTTGACATAGCAGCATTTCCTCCGATTTAACATTTTGAGTTCAAATGTAGCAGAGGTCGATCTTACCTTTCGTTCCTTTGGAATCGCTAAAATGAGAACTAGTAAAGCAACTGGGTCCGATGGAGTCGACCAGCTCCCTTCCACAAAATTTCGGGTCTTGTGCCTATAGTAGAACGAAATTGCTATTGCTACTCAGGCAGCGAAGTGGCAGATTCGTTAGCATGACAAACGATATACTTAGCAACCAACATTTCTTCCGGTTTTACGCTCTGAGTGTAAATAATAATAATGATCACGACGATTAAGACAACGATAACGATGATTATGAGGAGGAGGAAGAGGAGGAGGATAAGTTAGAAATTTTCTTAAACATTTCCACTTATCTCCACGCATTATCTGGTTTATCGACAGCATGGATTATCGACACAAACACATACACTCACCCGCACATTGATATATATATAAATACGTACACATGTACAAATATACATATATATATATATATATATCTGTGTGTGCGCGGGTGAGTATGTGAATTGATAGATAGATATACATGCACACACACACACACACACACACACACACACACACACACACACACACACACACACACACACACACACACACATATATATATATGTCTGTGTGTGCGCGTGAGCGCGCATAGGAAGATTTTTGTCAAAAAGTCAGAAATCATATATTTTTTTCTACTCTGGGCACAAGGCCTGAAATCTTGGGGGTGGGGGCTGATCGATTTGATCAAACCCAGTACGGAACTGGTATTTAATTTATCGACCCCGAAAGGATGAAAGATAACGTCGACCTCGGCGGAATTTGAACTCAGAGCGTAAAGACAGACGAAATATAGCTAGGCATTTCGCCCGGCGTTGCAAACGTTTCTTATTTCTTTATTACCCACAAGGGGTCAAAGATAGAGGGGACAAAAAAGGACAGTAAAAGAGATTAAGTCAATTACATCGACCCCAGTGCGTAACTGGTACTTAATTTATCTACCCCAAAAGGAGGAAAGGCAAAGTCGACCTCGGCGGAATTTGAACTCAGAACGTATCGACAGACGAAATACTGCTAAGCATTTCGCCGGCCGTGCTAACGTTTCTGCCAGCTCACCCCCTTCGCCAACACATTCTTTTCTACTCTAGGTAGAAGGCCCGAACTTTTGGGGGAGGGGGCCAGTCGATTAGATCGACCCAATACGCAACTGGTATTTGATTTACCGACCCCGTCAGCAATCATATATTAAGCAAGATTCCACTTTTTCACATCACAGCGCTACTGATTTATTTTATTTTCTTGTTTATTTGAACCCTAAATTTATAGAGCCCAGACTTTTGACAGAGATCTCCCTGCAATATATCTTAGAGGATACATCGGTTTCTAATCAGCTTATTCAAATTAAACACTGCTTTTATATTTCACACACGTCCGCTAACATAAGCCGTAGGAAACACTATGGCGATATATATATATATATATAGGCGCAGGTGTGGCAGTGTGGTAAGAAGCTTGCTTCCCAACTACATGGTTCGGGATTCAGTCCCACTACGTGGAACCTTAGGCATGTGTCCTCAACTGTAGCCTCGGGCCGATCAAAGCCGTGTGAGTGGATTCGGTAGAAAGAAACTGAAAGCAGCCCGCCAACCAAACCCTTGCGAGTGGATTTGATAGACGGAAACTGAAAGAAGCCCGTCATATATATATGCGTATATATATATACTTACTGCGGAGAGACCTTTTGAACACCCTGTAGAAACTAACTTATAACAAATAAATAAAGAATTTTCTGCCAAACCTTAATTGATTAAGAATGTTTTGGCCAAAGTATTCAATGCAAGGTTCCATACCTGATTTATTTGACTTTATATTATTGTTCTAGCCATTATATATATATATATATATATATATATATATTGTAAACAAACTACTTTCTGTACTCACTTTCCATTCTAAATAAATTATTGATTTCACATTTCTGGCACAAGGTCAGCAATTTCGGTGGGAGGGGGCAAGTCGATTACATTGAACCCAGTACTCAACTGGTACTTATTTTCTTTTAAGCAAAGTCCACCTCGGCGGAATTTCCACTCAGACCGTAAAGATGGACAAAATGCCACTCATCATTTTGCCAGCTCACCGCTTTATTCTAAATTAATTATTAAAAATGTATATTTCAAGATTGTTTCCCCTGCAGATCTTAATCGGAATTAATCACTAAAATGATTAATCATTTTCACACTGGATCACGGGTGTAATATTAATTAATTAGTTAATTAATTAAAATGTTTTAGCTCATCACCACATTAAGTACGTTAGCACTGTCTTTACTTTGTGTTTTGTGTTAATGTCCGCTTGACAACAATTAAAATCTATCTTCCTACAAAACACTTTATTTTAATATACAGCTTTTATAAAGTCATAGCATCCCTGGAGCTGTTATAGCCTCATAGAAAATATATCAGAAGGTATGGATTGACTGTTCTATTGTTACTTTTGGTATTTTACTGAACTGTTAGCATATTTTAAAACTTAGAAAGGAGTCATAACACCTATGAACCTTTTCAGGGAGAAGAAAAGCGCGGCATATCGTCAAACCGTTGATCAGAAGCGAATGATTGGAACAAAATGGACTCAATTTAAAACATTCGCGGTCTAGTGGTGTGAAGCTGAGTGGTGGCTTAAGTCTACCTATTTCTTTACTACCCACAGGGAGCTAAACACAGAGGGGACAAACAAGGACAGACAAACGAATTAAGTCGATTATATCGCCCCAGTGTGTAACTGGTACTTATTTAATCGACCCCCAAAGGATGAAAGGCAATGTCGACCTGGGCGGAATTTGAACTCAAAACGTAAAGACAGACGAAATACGTATTTCTATATTACCCACAAGGGGCTAAACACAGAGAGGACAAACAGGACAGACAAACGGATTAAGTCGATTATATCGACCCCAGTGCGTAACTGGTACTTATTTAATCGACCCCGAAAGGATGAAAGGCAAAGTCGACCTCGGCGGAATTTGAACACAAAACGTAACGGCAGATGAAATACGGCTAAGCATTTCGCCCGGCGTGCTAACGTTTCTGCCAGCCCGCCGCCTTATCGTGGCTTAAGTATACTGCCAGAGAATGGGAACCGTCCCGCCAACTGACTTCCACGTAGTTTCGGTCTGCTCAGAATGCTTTTGTTTCACCTGAGGCTATGGCAAAAAAAGACAATTATCCAAATTGCCCCACAATGAACTTGAATCTGAAACTATAGAGAAGCGAAACTAACTTCTTGACTACATAGCCATTCCTGCCCAAACACAGAGTTTACAGGAAGTCTCTATACATCTTCATTGCTTGGTCAGATGGACGGACAACAGGGAAGATAAGTCTTTCTCAAACTTGAACTGAATAATTGCAAGAGAGAGAACTCGGCTAAAGACATCCACAAGCCGCGTGGTTGTGATCGTTGTAATGGTGGGGTTATTGGTAGTATTGATCAACTGATAAAGTCTACCACCTCAGTGGGCCACGGCAGGATTTGAACGCAGAGTGCAAAGAGCCTTAACAAATATCGCAAGTCATCCAGAACGTTGACCCAGCTATTTCGCCAATCCTCAGCCTTACGCTGCCATGTAAATTATGGATCCTTCGACGAAGAAAAGTAGAATTGCCCAAAGCGATATATATATATATTTTTTTTTACTTGTCTCAGTCACCTGACTGCGGCCATGCTGGAGCACCGCCTTTATCGAGCAACTCGACCCCGGGACCCACTCTACGCAAGCCCAGCACTTATTCTATCGGTCTGTTTTGCCGAACACACACATATATATATATATATACATATATACGAAGGGCTTCTTTCAGTTTCCGTCTACCAAATCCACTCACAAGGCATTGGTCGGCCCGGGGCTATAGCGGAAGACACTTGTCCAAGATGCTACGCAGTGGGACTGAACCCGGAACCATGTGGTTGGTTAGCAAGCTACTTACCACACAGCCACTCCTGCGCCTATATATAAAAAAAGAAACACTTAAGCTTGCTCACATGCTTAGCTGCTATAGTTGTCTCGGTAAGCTTAACGTTGGTAAGTTAAACAATTCTATTGTACTCCGTTTCAATTATTTCTCTTGTAATCTGCAGTATCTCCTTTTTTTAAAAAATATAATCGATACTTCTTGATACTTAATTACCTCCGCCCTAAGCGAAGACGGAGGTATTAATTTCAATCGTGTTTGTTTGTCTGAGGACAAGATATCTCAAGAACCGCTGAATGGATTCGGATGAATCTTTCTGGGATGTTTGGCTTCGTGACTTGCACGAACTGATTAGATTTTGATATCGATTCGGTACCGGACAAGGATTCTGGATTATTTTTCCGTTTTTTTTATTTAATTTTTGAGGGCGGTAGAGTTCATTTTTAGTATTCTCATTTGTGAGAGTAGTCGAGTTTATGTCAGATATTCCCATTTAAAAAATCATCTCTGGCTAATCGTTGAGGTGACGTTGGTGTTGCCTTGGCGGAGGTTTGCACCTTCTGAGTGCTCTTGTTTTTATTATTATTATTGTAGAATAAGTTGATGAGCTGGTAGAATCATTAGCACACCAGACAAAATGCTTAGCGGCATTTCGTCCGTCTTTACGTTCTGAGTTCAAATTCCACAGAGGTCGATTCTGCCTTTCATGTACTCGGGGTCGATGAAATAAGTAGCAGTTGGACACTGGGTCTGAGTAATCGACTAACTAGCTCCACCAAAACTCTACGCCTTGTAGAAGAAAGGGTTATCAGTATTCTTTTCTAGACTAGGCACAAGGCCCGAAATTTTGGGGGAGAGATCCAATCGATTAGATCGACCCCAGTACGCATTTGGTACTTAATTTATCGCCTCCGAAAGGATGAAAGGCAAAGTCGACCTCGGCGGAATTTGAACTCACGATGTAAAGACATTAGTTTGAAATTCAACTGTTTTTTTTTCTTTTTTGTTTGAGAAGGAGTCTGTTCTTTTTGACATTTTACTAAGCATTAGCAATTATCATAACGTGCGTGTGTTTGTTTGTTATTGAAAGCTTTCCTCTATGAGTGTAATGTGTGTGTGTGTGTGTACGTAAGGTGTGCGTGAGTCCGTGTTAAAGTTGGCAAATTCTATACAATATATAGAATATTGGTTTCAAATTTTGGCACAAGTCCAGCAATTGCAGAAGAGTGGGTAAGTGGATTACATCGACTCCATTTGTTCAACCGGCACTTATATTATCAAATACCTGAAATGATGAAGGTCAAAGTCGACCTCGGTGGAATTTGAACTTAGAACGTAAAGCATTTTGCCTCACGTGCTAACGATTTTGCCAGCTCGCCGCCTCAATATAATCCTTTCTACTATAGACACAAGGCCTGAAATTTTTATGGAGGGGAGAGGATTACATCGACCCCAGCGTTTCACTGGTACTTTATTTATCGACTCCGAAAGCATGAAAGGCAAAGTCAACCGCGATGTAATTTGAACTCAGAACGTAGCAACAGGTGAAATACCGCCAAGCATTTTGTCCAGCGCGCTAACTCGCTGCCTTATTGTAATAGACTATTGTTTCTTCCTTCTCGAGCCATCACTGACCCAAAAGGGCCGGTTTCCCTGGCGTATAGGTTCCCTACCTGGACGGGACGCCGGTCCGTCGCAGGTGAGCTGCAAGATGCAGGAGGAAAGAGCGAGAGAAAGTTGTGGCGAAAGAGTCAGCAGAAGTTCGCTATTACCTACTGCCAGAGCCGCGTGGAGCTTAGGTGTTTCGCTCATAAACACACACATCGCCAGGTCTGAGATTCGAACCCGCGATCCCTCGACCGCGAGTCCGCTGCTCTAACCACTAGGCCATGTGCCTCCACGTTATAGACTATTAACGTCTCTAAAACATACAGAACGTTGTGTGCCTTATTTATTCGTGTATAAACCGCGCTATTTTATACTTGATCTTAACTAAAATAAACTGGGATGCGACTTATATGCGGAACCAATCTGATATGAAGTTTGAATATAAGTCGGAGGTGGAATTTTGTACCAAAATTTAACACTAAATTAGGATTGTGACTTACACAGTGGTGCGACTGTACGGTAACTGTTTTAAACATGGACAGTTAATTGACTTCCTCATGCTTTATTTTCTCGAACAATTCTTAGCTGGAGCCCATCGTTTTGTTTTTCTTTCTGGCATTCTTTACAGAAATTAATGCAGCACGGATTTTTGTCAGTGAACAGGTCGCGGTCTTAAAGCGACGAAAATATTTTGACAAATTAAACTTAAATGTTGAAGTGAATCTAACGCTTTTGTGTGTTTTTTAAATGGCTTACAAACACCTTCCACGCTGCAATTATTATCGTTTCAGCACACGATCTCAGATCAAGTCACTTGCTATGCAAGTACATCTCCGTAATTTACAGAAATTATTGAATAAATAATTTCGCAAAACAATTGCTTTTGCGAAAATTTACATGTATTTGTAGCAAATATAACGACCACCAAGACGCTGTCTCGTTGACTTATAATTTGCACAGATTACTTCTTTCATTTTGCATAATCTATTTGTAACAACTGTTGTTGTTTCGTACACTTATGATCAAAGGCGTTCTGATCGTGACCATCCCATCTCTTTGTACATGGCTCATTACAATAATCATAGATTCGTTTACTTTTATCTTTCTCTTCTTCTGTTTTTTTTTTTTTTCTCTTTAAAGATAACTGGCTCGTATAATTTAATTCTCTTTGGAAGCAGCATATTTTCTACATTCCAATATATAGAATCTCGCTTTTAATCGATCGGAGAGAACCGGAAGTATTTATATGCACTTGCTAGTTTTTTCTTCTTCTTCTTCTTCTTCTTTGGTAAAAACAAGTGTGCTTCTGACTAGAGATGCAAACCATCTACTGACGTCTCTACTTCCACGCTCAGATTCACCGCCTTTAAGTCAAAACAAGGAATCAATAACGGAATATATATATATGCCTGCATGCACTCATTAACTTTATAATACAACATATTTACATAATCAATATCTGCATATTTATAGCTATTCACACACATGTGTACCTAGAAAATTCAATATATGTGTGTGTGTGTTTTAATAAATACAGTGTAAAAGCATGTGATTACACGCTTATACTGACTTCTCTGTTACTGTTAAAACGATTTTGCTAGACTTTACGATAGCTGACATCGATGAAAATATCAAAACGAAATATGTTTTTAGAAGGCAGAATGAAAGGGGATTCCAGCACAGTCTCAATTTAAGTACACAGGTTTTCTTCAGAGCATATTTCCGCGTGGGTGTGTGGTGAGTTTTGTTTCCCACCCACACAGTTCCGTGGCCAGTCCCACTGCGCAGCATCTTGGGCAAATGACTTCTACCATAGACTTGAGCCGACCAAAGCCTTGTGGGTGGATTTCGTAGACAGAAACTGAAAGAAGCAGGTTATATATATATTATATATATATATATATATATATATATATACACGCGTGTGTGTGTATTTAATAATTGATAGGGAAGACATAATCTTATATATATACATACATATATATAGATAGAGGTGTGGCTGTGTGCTAAGTAGCTTGCTTCCCAACCACATGGTTGTGGATTCGGTCACACTGCGTGGCACCTTGGGCAACTGTTTTCTACTATAGCCTCGGGGTGGCCAAAGCCTTGTTAGTGGATTTGGTAGAGGGAAAGTGAAAGAAGCCCATCATGTATATGTCTGTGTGCCTGTGTTCACCCCCCCCCCACACACACACACACACCATCGCTTGACAACCGATGCTGGTGTGATTACGCCCCAGTAAACTAGCGGTTCGGCAAAAGAGGCCAATAGATTAAGTACTAGGCTTACGAAGAATAAGTCATGGGGTTGATTTGTGTGACCAAAGGCGGTGCTCCAGCAAAGCTGCAGTCAAATGACTGATAGAAGTTAAAAAGATAGATAGACAGGTAGATGGATACGTGTATGTGCGTGTCTTTGTGTCAGTGTTTGTCCCCCGCCACCGCTTGACTACGCTGTCTACGTCCCTGTAAACTAGCGGTTCGGCAAAAATATATCGATAGAATTAGACCAGGCTTTCAAGAAATTTGAAGTACTTGGGTTGATTTATTCCACAAAATTCCTGCAAGGCCGTGCTCCAGCATAGCCGCAGTCTAATGACTGAAACAAGTAAACCATAAAATATAACCAATTCTATAAATTTGTAATATGTCATTCTTTCCATTTTTTTCCAAAAGCTTTCGAACCTCGGGGTTTTAGGTTCAAACCCACTGCACGGTGCCTTGGGCAGAAAGGGGTCAAGGCCGCTGGCTGGGATCGTGTGATAGCGGCGCAACGTGGCAATGATTTCACAATAAGGTCTTTGACGAAGAACTTGGAAAACGAACCCGGTTAAAGGTCTTCCAGGAGCATTTCGCCGGCTTTTCGTGGGGGAAGGGGCGGTGGACCGGAGTGTAGGAGGGACCTCAAGGACTTCCTCGCTGGTTTGCCGCGTCTCTCGGGGCGGGAACCAGAATGCTGTGAAAGACCAATCACACCCGTAGAGGTGGAGGAGGTTTTTACCGGACTGCGGAGGGAACAGGCGGCCGGGGCTTCAAGGACTTCCCTACGAGCTACATCATAGTATGTCAGACTTGTTTGGGCACCTACTGGCATGTGTCTTCGCCAAGTGGCAGCATGGGTTTATGCCCATATCTGTGAGCCGGGGTGTGAATGTACTGCTAAGAAAGGACCCTAACCAGGGGGACTTGGTAGAGAATTTCCAGCCAATCACTCTGCTTAACACAGAGCTGAAGATTTTGGCCAAGGTACTAGCGGAAAGGTTGGCGCGTAACTTCTACCGATGAATGTGTAATGTGTGAATTTGGTAGACAGAAACTGTGTGAAAGCATGTCGTGTATGTGTGCATATATATATATATATATATATATATACACACACACACACACACACATTTTTTTTTCTTTTACTTGTTTCAGTCATTTGACTTCGACCATGCTGGAGCACCGCCTTTAGTCGAACAAATCGAGGACTTCTTTCTAAGCCTGTCTCTTTTGCCGAACCGCTAAGTTACGGGAACGTAAACACACCAACATCGGTGTGAATGGACACACCCACACACGTATATATATATATATATATATATATATATATATATATATATATATACACACACACACACACACACATTACTCAAAGGAATTCCAACTCTGTCTGTTTTTTATGTTTTATTTATATTCTTTATAATATTAATGTAGAATATAGAATATATAGTATAAAAAGTATATATAGTAGTATAATGAAATGAAGTATTGATTGTTATATATATATATATATATATATACACACACACGCGCGCGTATACGACGGGCTTTGTTCGGCCCGAGGCTATAGTAGAAGGCACTTGCCTACAGGTAATCAACAGAATCGGTTTTAATTAAGGAATATTCAAACCAATGGTATGTTCACGATTATCTGCCGTGCCCACGTTTCGCACGCGTCCACACACACACACACACAAAGATCGTCAACCAATGTATTTAAGCAGTTCAGTTATGTTTTCGGTGTCTCTTTTCTCTATAGTTTAAGGAAACAGCTTCAGCATTTCTGGACTAACAAGTGATCCTGTACGTGGTCACTTGATCAGCTAGAAATAATAGCCAAATCCCTCTCAAAAAGCACTCATCTTAAATAAAGAAATTAATTGCATAATATTTTTCTAGAAACTATATATTTGAGAAAAGTTGGTATGATCATGGCAGGAACGCTCTTAACCATAGACCTAATTTGATCAAGGCTGACTTGGAATAAACACGCCATCAACAACGTAAACGAACGACAACAACGCAGATGAAGGGAAGTGGACAGTTTGTCCATAACAGGTCCCTTGGTAAATATTTCTCTCTGGAACTGAAGTGGTTAGATCACGTAAACCAGCTGAATGTCTCTATCCGATTGCTTACCCTGCTAGCAGTCGCAGCTGAATCTACATCTGAGCAGATGTGTCGTACGGTGACCTCAAGCCGACCATAGTTTTCAAACGAACCTCTGTGGAGGTTTCTCACAGATTCCATTCCTCTTCATTCCTAGATAGACTTATTCACCTGTCTAAGGATAACTTACCTCCTTCAGCCGCCAGGGTTTCAAAATGGCTGAAGAAGCTGTGCTTTTCCTTCTAGCAATGGCATTAAAAAGTACACATACACTCTCTCGTCCTAAATAAAAGATGCACATTGCAATGGGTGGTCACAACTGGAACGCTTTTGTCTAACTGCTTGGTCATGGCTGACTGAAGCTAAATAATAGCAACAACGGCGAGTGCAACATCTCGGTCTAATAAGATGACGGACATCTGCGAAGGATCCTAGGACAAACATATATATCTCTGAATGGGGATATTTATATGAGTGTGTATATAGAAATAGCAAGAGAGAGAGAGGAGAGAGAGAGAAAGAGAGAGATATATATAAAGAGAGAGAGGGGGGGAGATTAAGAAAGACACAGAAAGTGAGAAATATATATGATTATGGTTTTTCCCATGTGAATGACTTTGCCAACGATAGAACAGAACGGAAACAGGTTTATGGAGTCAATTTGCATTTCTGCATCATAATGTATGGAAACCTATAGGTTTCAAAAAATATATATGGAAAACCAACATGATCAAACGAACAAATGTACCGAAATTGAAATTGAATATTTATGTATTTTTTTCAAATACTTTCATGTGTGTGTATATATGTATAGAATTTTGTATAATGCATGAATGTGTGTGTGCGTATTTAATTATGCACATATAAATGCATATTTACATGTATACACGTGTATATGTTTATACATCAAAATATATGTGTATGTATGTGTATATATATATGTGTGTGTGTGTATTGATATACATATATATGTATATAAATATGTGTCTGTGTATAGTTATATATGTATATATGCATATAAATGTGTATATATGTATATAAATATAGATTTATATATGTATATAAATATAGATTTATATATGTATATAAATATAGATTTATATATGTATATAAATATAGGTGTATATATGTGTATAAATATAGGTGTATATATGTGTATAAATATATATAAATATATGTATGAATATATAAATATATGTATGAATATATAAATATATGTATGAATATATAAATATATGTATGTATATATAAATATATGTATGAATATATAAATATATAT
Source organism: Octopus sinensis (assembly GCF_006345805.1). Classification (NCBI taxonomy): domain Eukaryota; kingdom Metazoa; phylum Mollusca; class Cephalopoda; order Octopoda; family Octopodidae; genus Octopus; species Octopus sinensis. Next base: position 196,612,742 of record NC_042997.1, on the reverse strand, counting down.
ATATATATATGAGTGTGTGTGTATGCGTATAATCATAAATGTACGTTTTTATATGTGCATTTATATATGCATATATTCACATATATACCCTTGAGTATATGTATGGATATGAAAGTATATAATATGTGCATAAATGTATATAATATATATATATATATATATATATGTGCATTATATATATGTATTGTATGTACAGAAATAAACAAGATGAACAAATAGAAAACGTATTAATACTTTTAAATTATTCGTGTCTGTCATGAATTTTTCACCGTGATAATTGCGATTATAAAAACATTCTTGATAACATAATTCTATTATTATTCATTATTAATATTCGCATTGCTCTTTTCCTTTACATACATCGTCATGTTTTTTTGTCTCCAGGTACACCACATACATTCATATAACGATTACAGCCTTCACGTGTCTTTCTATCAATACAGTATACGCGCACTTATACATACAAATACGTGCGCTTATGTGTGTATTTTTGCATGGATGTTTGTACGCATATCTCCCTCTATATTTGTGCTTGTGTGTGTATATATATATTAGCATATGTATCTGTATTATATTCCGATGGTTTTCATTAAGTTAGTAATCCTATTAAAGATAATTCGCAACAGCGAATATGTGACATGAAATATGACTGTATGTCTATATTTATGTGTGTGTGTGTAGAAGGTTCCTTTCGGGAGCGGTAGATCTCGAACTAGATAAAGCTATAAATAGTAGGTTGTAAATATTTGGTTAGTCTGTTACTTGTTTCAGTCATTTGACTGCGGCCATGCAGGAGCACCGCCTTTAGTCGAAAGCAAATCGACCCCAGGACTTATTCTTTGGAAGCCTAGTACTTATTCTATCGGTCTCTTTTGCTGAACCACTAAGTGACGAGGACGTAAACACACCAGCACCGGTTGTCAAGCGATGTTGGAGGAGGACAAACACAGACACATAAACATACATATATATATATGGCGGGCTTCTTTCAGTTTCCGTGTACCAAATCCACTCACAAGGCTTTGGTCGGCCCGATGCTACAAGAAGACACTTTGCCAAGGTGCCACGCGGTGGGACTGAACCCGGAACCATGTGGTTGTTAAGCAAGCTACTTACCACACAGCCACTCCTACACCTAAAAACAGTCTGGATAGAAAAAGTCGAAGAGTGCACCTGGGACTCGAAACCCGAACATCCCTATCACCTGTAAACATGACATTGACAATATATATATATATATATATATATCGAACAAAATCAGCGTGACACAATGCGTGACAAGGATGTAGCTTTTTATTTACAAGTGCAATCCATCCAAGGGGCTTTTATACAGTTTCTGTTTACCCAATTTCTCTCAGAGGATGTGAAAGAACCGAGGGTATAGAAAATAGTATATGACTAAGGTGCTTAGCGGTAGAATCGAACACTGGACTTCGTGCTTGCGAAGCGAACTGTTTAACAATTTGACCATGCTTCGGTTGCAAAAAATGTGTTGGGGGTGTATTCTTATACATCCAAGCAGACAATATTGGTTACCAGTTTTAGCACAGGACCAGCAATTACGAGGAAGGAGGTAATATCGATTACATAGATCCCAGTGTTCAGCTGGTACTTGCTTTATCGACCCCGAAACGATGAAAGGCAAACTCGACCTCGGTGGTATTCGAACTCAGAGCGGACATGCCGGCAAGCATTTTGTCTGGCATTCTAACGGTTCTGCCAACTCGCCACGTTACACATGCATATAATATTGTTCAGAATGACACTGGTATATATATTTAATCGATGTATGGAATACAATATTGAAATAGCCTTTGTATTGTCATTAGATGGTCTAATATTCTAAGAATGAAAATGCTTGAAAAGTGACTCGGCAGAAAACTATGAGGCCCATTGCTTGCCTAGACTATGTGTACAAATATTTCCACAAACTTTTTGAACCATCTATTCTAAGACCATTTTTAGTCCAACAAGACAGTGGAACAGAACGTAGATGAAAAGATGGGATTGCAGGAATGTGTCAAACAGTTCATGCAGCTCTGCTTTATAAAGTACGATTACCACTTTAAAAACCTTATGACAGTATGGCTCAATTAAAGAAAGTCATTCGATTCTGTTTCCCGCTTATAGCTGCCGAAGCCACCGCACTTGGCAAAATCATATACTGTCTTAAACCCAAAAAAGTCACGATCAACCAATCCTCACATTTGTAAGTGAAATTCGAACAAATGTCTTGAATGTTATACTCTTTTACTTGTTTCAGTCATGTGACTGTGGCTATGCTGGAGCACCGCCTTTGGTCGAGCAAATCTACCCCATGACTTATTCTTTATAAGCCTGGTACTTATTATGTCGGTCTCTTTTGCCGAACCACTAAGTTGCGGTGACGTAAACACACCAGCATAGGTTGTCAAGCGATGTTGGGGGGACAAACACAGACACACAAACATATACACATACATACATATATATATATATATATATATATATATATATATATATATATATACGACGGATTTCTTCCAGTTTCCGTCTACCAAATCCACTCACAAGGCTTTGGTCGGTCCGAGGCTATAGAAGAAGACACTTGCCCAAGGTGCCACGCAGTGGGACTGAACCCGGAACCATGTGGTTCGTAAGCAAGCTATTTACCACACAACCACTCCTACGCCTACGTTATGTATATATTCCAAGAAAACCGTCTGCATATTTTGACTTCGCATTTTTCTAGGTTGTGTTATAACTTACAACAGCAAACGTAGTCTATAATTTCTTTGCAGAGAATCAAATGATCTGCTGAATTTAGTAACATTTTCACCTGATATAGGACTGGGATTTAGCCAAAAGAAATGTTCAGTTCGATAGTTGAATGCATAAAATCTATTTTTCCGTACACAATACTTTTACACAAACGGTCACTCTCGTGTACTATACAAAGAGAGCTACATATTCCAAGCTATTGCTGAAAATATATCATAAAAAGTTTCTGATAATAAAAATTGCACCTGACTTTAAGAAGTATGGCAGCTAGAACTTTCCTAATACAAAGCAATACTCTACGGTTTCTGTTAAGTACAGATGCCAACATCTAGAATGGAAATCTACTTCATAGATTTCAAAACTTACAGAATTCTGAATTTAACTGGATAGTTCCGCAAACAACAGCAATATTGACAAGTTCTGTCTCAGAAGAAAAGAAAAAAAAAAGACACGAGGTAATTAATGACACGCTTTGCGTATGGTTATTTATCAGATAGTATTCGCTAAAAATAAATACATCGACCAAGTCTTCGAAACTGAAAAGCACAGCATTCTATTGGTCAATAGTGAACTCATCAAGTACTCAATTCTTGATAAGCGCCACCTCCTCTTTAAAAAATGACCTGGAAGAAAAACACTGCGCACCAAACGAAGTTATGAGTATGTCTCTAGTAAACTTAGAGATGATGCTAGGCGAGCTAGCAGAATCGTTAGCATGCTGGGCGAAATGCTTAGCGGTATTTCGTCTGCCGTTACGTTCTGAGTCCAAATTCCGCCGAGGTCGACTTTTCCTTTCATCCTTCCGGGGTCGATAAATAAGTACCAGTTACGCACTGGGGTCTATGTAATCGACTTAATCCCTTTGTTTGTCCCCTCGGTGTTTAGCCCGCTGTGGGCAAAAAAGAAATATAAATATTAACATGTCCTTTACACTTCCTCACATTTCAAAGATTATTCTTTTTTGTGACACAAATCCGAAAATTAGCTACATGAATAAAAGTGACAGTGAAGTTTTTTTAACTCTACAAGGTGCAACCACAAATTTCTATATGTAATATCTTCAATAGAAATCTTGCATTTCTATGGAAGATCTTCCATGTGTGTTCTGAAGCTGCACAAAATAGGTCATTAAAGTTATGTTGCTATTGTTAACACAATATACAATACCATCTGTATGAAATACTATCCTGGGACAAATATAGATTACAGCACTGATATTGAGTACAAACATAGGTTTTAACATAAGGAATATTGGTGGATCCTTGCCAACTAATTTTCCATCATGTACAAACACATGTCTGGTAACTTAGATATGTTTCGGCCAAAGATTGGTGCAGGTCATGTCTAACTTAATAACGCCCCGTGATAGGATCGATCTGCTAAGTCATCTGTAAGTCAAGGTTTGTGCTATCATGGCCCATTCAACTAGGGAGTTGTTGGTGACTGAGATGTATGCAGGTATAGCCGGCTAATCTGGTATCTCTTGAAGAAATTTGTCCAGGTTTCGTCTGAAGATGAAATCTTTTTTCTTCTTTGAATTGTTTTGGGACATTGCTAAATAGGGCAGGACTTGCTGAAGAAAAGAAACTGTGCTACAGTGAATTTATATGTTGTGAGCCTAAATTGTGTAGGGAACGTATGGCACGTGTCTCCCAGCCTTGGATGAATTCTGAAACTAATTTTAAGGTCGTTTGGGCACTGCTGGTTTATATTCTCCACATTGTGCAAATGATGTAGCACTCACGGCGGCGCTAATCAAATAATGTGCTATCATTTTATGTATCTGCTCTCATGCATATACTTGCATATCGAGACATGCTCATAGATGATAACAGTATCCCTGCAGATGATAACATTTTCTCAAATTCAATGAAAATGAGAATATTTATGGTCAACTGCTTTAAATATGCAGCATCTTACTCAAATCAGAATTCACGTTTGTGCCTATGATTATTAATACATTCGGCCGTTTTAGTAAGGATAGGTACGGTCATTCTCGGAAAACTAGTGTTTTCTAGCAAAGAAAGTGATCAGCTGATACGCATTTTACAAATCGAGTCTATAAGAGGAACAACAGAAATATGCAAGCATTGTTTAAATTTCACCCTGTGACAGCTCATCGTTTTTGTTTTTTAAATTCCTGTGATGGAGCTCTATTTCTGTGTTACAACGTAGCCCTTTCCTTAAACGAAATATCCAAATGACTAAAAAATATATGAATAAATACGTACATAAATTATTAACTATATAAAAGGGAAGATGACGAACGTGCATAAAATAAAGTAGGATGGGTACAGGATTGGAGAGAGGGATATATGTAGTACAATCTGACATATACCTCCCTCTGATGTAGATGGAAAATCCTAGCATACATAACAAGAAATTAAAGCATTTCAATGAGAAATTTGTGTGTGGCTGTTTGAAACTAAAATCATGAACGACAGGGCGAAGATAGCATAATAATGCTTGGCATGTCATACTGACATGCTTTCACAGCTCCATTTGAAGGTTAACACTATGTAATCCAAGAAACTTTATCAAGTACCTTCAAGAGAAGATAGAAAAAAAAATCATCAGTTGACAACAAATGCAAGACGTGGGAAATCTAAACAGAAGACAGAGCCGCATCCTTACCAATTGGGAGAAATCGCCGACAAGATGCTACGTTGCCATAAGGCACGCTTATCGTAAACAGGGAAATCTGGAATAGAATAAGGAATAAGATTTGATATGAAACAAAATGGTTCAAGTCCTTCAAACCTTGCCACGTAGTAGATATGTTAAAATTTGCTTGAAATTTTCAGTCCAGAAGAGAAGCGCCATACACGCGCGCACAGAAACACACGAAATCATACATACATACATACATACATACATAACTGGTACTCCGTCGGTTACGACAACGAGTTCCCCAGCTGATACGATCAACCGAACAGCCTGCTCATGATATTTATGTGCAAGTGGCTGCACGGTCACGCGTACCTTTAACGCGATTCTCAAGAAGATTCAGTGTGAGAGACAATGTTACAAGAGTGGCCCTTTGTATTACGGGTACTCTTCATTTTTACCAGCTGAGTGGACTGGAGCAAGATGAAATAAAGTGTCTTCCTCAAGGATGTAACACACCACAGGGAATCGAACTCACAACTTTACGATCATCAGCCGAATACTTTAACTTCTACATACATATATACGACTCGTACCTCGTACATACATACATTGCCTAAATACCAATTTTGAGAAATTTAGACTTCTCAAAGCCAGAAAGAAGAAGAACTGTAAAGATCTGTAAAACTTTATAATTTAAATCTATATTATCCTGTCTAGATATGCAAGTATATGCATGAGAATACATACATAAAACATACATACATACATAAAAAAATATCCTGCTGTTGATGTTGAAATTCCAGTGAAGGAGCGTTGGATCCAGGTTAGAAACCGGTTCTTTCTCTATTGGCAAGAAATCTTGAAATAAAACTGAATAATAATATGCATACATATGTATACATCATATTTTACAAATATGAATTAACCGAATCTGAAGAGAAAAAGCATCATATGGTTTGTAAAGCTCAAGAATTACTTAATTACCACCGACTCAATCCCCATGATTTACTAGAAATTCTTAATAAATAAACCTTGACAATCGCCTGAACGATAAACACTCTGCACACTTCACAAATAAATGCGATTATTCCTGTAAATTTGTGGATCATGCTTATATCGAGAGGAAGTGTAGCCAGTCTTAGATTCGTGACCGTACATCAGGTCACACATTTTGAAGTTTATAGTTTATAGTTTTAGCGATACAAGAGCAAAGGAGCGATTCAAATTATCAACTGAACAAAAGAAACAACGACCTCTTAAAGCCTCAGGACGCAAACAAAAATATCGATTTTGTCATATTTCAGTGGAAAATATGACTCACGTGTTCAGCAGTTGCCTCAGAATTGTCATTAAGGTAATACCTTCCAATTCAACAGGATGCTGTTACTAAAACAATATACAATGATATCAGTAGAAAAGGTTGCCTTGAGATAAATGTAGAAAATATTTCTGATGTTCGGTATGTATATATGTGTGTGTTTCGCCACAAGGAATAGTAATGGAATATTCCCATCAAAACTTACACCAAATAAAAATATAACAGGCCTGATATTATTGTTGGAGATGGAAAAGACTAAATGATGTACAGCTATAGAGACCAGCTGCTCTGCGTCTATGAACATTTATTTGAAAATCAATGGTAAAGGAAATATTTATGGACAACTTTGAAGCCTACAGTTACTGATACACTTAACTGTCTTCGTAAATGGTTAAGTTGTAATCTCGAAAAGCTGGAATTTTCAAAGGAAAACAAAAAAAGTGATCAGCTAAAATGTACTTTTCAAATATATAAACATATTATAAAAGGAATTGTAAAATTATGCAATGTTTTTATTTAATTCAAAATTTAACTTGTTGTTGTTAAATTCCAGCAAAGTAGCTGGATTGCTTGTTGAGAACCAAACCTTTTTGTAGAGGAGGAGTTCAAATAATCAAGAAATGTTTATACATACATATATACAAATGTGTATGTGTGTGCAGATAGATAGAGAGAGGGGGAGAAAGAGAGAGAGAGAGACAGACAGACAGAGATGGTGTATAGAGTGTGTTGGCCTACCTTGTGCCCGATAATCCATAAGGTCGGAACTTATCCGGGTTTCCACGATGAATAAATGACTGAGATTAGAACACTCATCTTTTTGTCAACGTGAAATAAAGTGTTTTGCTCAAGAGCACAATGCATTGCCCGGTGCAGGGATTGAAACCACACTTTTACGATCATGAATGTAACACCATAACCACTAAGCCACGGGCCTCTAAAGACATTCTTTAAATACTCCAGTCCACATTAAGAAAGAACGAAATCATTGCAATACAGTTCATTTGATGGCTGCTTTCTCTGTTCTTTTCTTGAGAGTTTTCTGATTGTCGTGTCATGGTAATTAGATCTTGGCTAAATACACGACATATTACAGTAAACACCCCGCACTTTAAACTTAATGAAACACAAGTATTTAACTAACGAGTCTTCGACCTGTCGCGGGGCGGGGACGTTGTGTGAGTGCGTGTGATATTTAGTTAAGTACAACACGCTCTTGGATATAACATGACTCCAAAGTACAGCCATTTTTATGTTTAGTTTTGTGTTTAGAAACCAACTTAATACATTAAAACTAGCTTCATTGTCGCTCTTGTTCATTAAATTTTGTTTAAATACTATTGAGCAAAAGCTGTACTGCATTTACAAAACAAAGACACACTCAAATGGTTCATAAAATAAGTCTGTCACTTAAAATCCATCTAAACTGATTAATTAATCTCATTGTCGAAATAGCTCTAACCAACTCCATTATCTTTGATTTAGATTTTCATCAGCGCCATCCTCCCAATTTCCCCATTTAAAAATGCAGAGATATTATACTTGAAACCTGATCGTTCCACAGCAGGTTATCTTCTGTTCCTTCTGCTTCGAATGAATAATATTCTTCATGGCTGAAGGTTTGCGGCCTCGGACACAAACACAATCATCTATTTGTTGTTTCTTCTAGCCCTCTTTTGAATGGATACGGTCTGTGATCCTCAAATCAATTTTCTGCTAGGGTTGACACCCTTAGCTTCAACTCTTCACAGGAATTCATGAGTTGTTGGGGGTTTATGTCCATATCTGTCCTTCTTGTTAGACTGCCTCTCAAGGTTGCCGTACCCAGAAAGCTCGCAGAGCTGTACCTCATTTGTAACTGTGGAAAGAGTAGCGCCCTCTCCTAGAAACCCCCTTTAACTAAAGCTGAGTATGCCCCTACCCCCAGTACCTAACAGCACGCACAGCACAAATCCGGAATTTTTAAGTCTCAGCGACATCATTAAACAGTCGTTGATCCTCCTTTCTGTTCATTTGGCAAGCACTGCTTTTGTTCTACTCGGATTTTAGACATTCTCTTAAACAAGCAAGCCAGGCTCCGTCACCAACGATGCAAAAGGTTATACCGGACTACAAACAAGTTAGCAGTAGCAATTGCGATGCTAATTCACTAAAAATCTCTTGGAGAATATTTGTTCAAGAAAAGCATTCCTGGCTACATCAAACCAGTAGAAAATATTGACATATTGAGATTATTGCCTAATACGCTTTTATCTTTTTATTTCTACTTCATCAAATAATATCCAGGATAACTAGTATTAATATTATAAGTCCTTAAGCTTAATATTTCCCTGCATGTAGCCTGTTTAGTTCACTACTAGCTCATATCAGTAGTGTAACTTAACTTTCAGTTTCATTTTCACTGCTATATTTTCAATCACGCAATCACTTTATAAACAATAGACTACCACCGTGCTAACAGAATTTAAAATTGCCATTGGATGTATTCTCTACGCATACAATGTTTTATTGCCTCGGGCAATGAGATGTATAACTTAGACGTTCGATGTCTCAAGGCTACCACCATTATTATTTTCGTGTTCATAAGTTTGCTTTTGTGTTCGTTTATTTAGTTGATATTTTTATATTGAATTTCTCTAAGTACACACAAGTAAATACAGTATATTTGCCATGACTTGGTAAACTTTCTTTCAATTACTTTTATCATCATATATTTGTTTTGCAAGATTTTTGATGTGAAATCGTGTGTTGAAACAGGTATTGTTGCATTTAGGAATGGTCATTTTGCCAGTTTAGCCAATAAAAACAGACGCACTATATATTTGGTGTTACTTTGCTTCAGTGATGAGGTCACAGGAGTGTGACGAAAGAACTCTGGCCGAAATAAGATTAAGATTAATGTAAAAAATAAACAACACTGAAGCAAAGTAACACCAAATATATAGTGAGTGTGTTTTTATTGGCTAAACTGTCAAAATGACCATTCCTAAATACAACAATATTTTATCATCATCACTATTATTATTATTCTTTTGTTGGATCTCCTGGAGTCTTGCATCTGAAGCGGGCTTACTACCTGCAGCCTACGGTACCATACTATCTGTTCTTTTGAATTATCTAGTACTCTCCTTTGTTGTTGTTTTGTTATTATTATTATTGTTACTGTTGTTGTTATTCTCTTAACTTCTCTTGATTTATACATGTCATGTCTCAGCTCCTCTCCGCAGCTTAGAGACACAACAGTTTCCTCAACACATGGGCTGTTCCAAGTATTGATGCCAACTGAATACTTCCTTTGAAGTTTGGCACTTGCAGCTTTTGATACTAATATGCTGCTCTCTTTGAGATGGTCCCAAATGCACCGATCAAGACTCACTTTTTCCCTTCCAATCCTGAATCTTGACACTTCCCGACTTTCTCGTCTTCTGTCTTTACAATGTTTTGGTCCGCAGATATAGCTATGTCAATGAAGGGCCATTCTTTGGACTACTCCAGTAGCAGAGTGATATCTGATCGGTTATGTTACAGCTTTTTGTCTGGCTATATTCGCATATCTCATGTGAATTTCACCTGATTATTCTCTGCTGCTGACGAAGGTTGATATTCATACCTATTTCCTTACTACCCACAAGGGGCTAAACACAGAGGGGACAAACAAGGACAGACAAAACGGATTAAGTCGATTACATCAACCCCAGTGCGTAACTGGTACTTATTTAATCGACCCCGAAAGGATGAAAGGCAAAGTCGCCCTCGGCGGAATTTTAACTCAGAACGTAAAGACAGACGAAATACCTAATTCTTTATTACCCACAAGGGGCTAAACACAGAGGGGACAAACAAGGACACGCAAAAGGATTAAGTCGATTGCATCGACCCCAGTGCGTAACTGGTACTTATTTCATCGACCCCGAAAGGATGAAAGGCAAAGTCGACCTCGGTGGAATTTGAACTCGGCGTAAAGACAGACGAAATACTGCTAAGCATTTCGCCCGGCGTGCTAACGTTTCTGCCAGCTCGCCGCCTTATTAATACTCATACCACTTGCTAGAACATTCTAGCCCATACAGAATCGATAACACTACTGATTGCGACAAATGCACAATGTGTAGTGGGATGGATTAAACGGTACGGCACATCGTTAGCGAATGCCTGAAATTGGCTCAATGCGAATACAAAAGACATGAAAATGTGGCAAGAATGATCTTTTGGGAGCGCTGTGGAAATTACAGCCTAGAAAGAGCAAAGACATGGTATGAGAGAATCCCAAAAGGAGTCACCGAGATTGAAAAGTGCAAAATCCTGTGGGATGCAATGATTCAGTGCGATTACCTGGCCAGACATCAGAAACCGGACATCGTTGTGGTGAATGAAAAGAAAGAACACGCATGATAATCGACATAGCGTGCCCCAGTGAAAACAGGATCAGTGTGAAAGAAGAAAAATAACTCGAAAACTACGATGATTTGAAGTAGGAAATAGAAGACGTGATACCAGTAGTAATAGGAGCACTGGGAAGTATCAGCACTCCACTATCAACATGGAGGACAAAGATTGGTACTTATTAGTCATGGAAATGAGGTTAAGTTCCAGGCTTATGGATCCTCATCTATTTATCTATTTGTCTATAGCTATTATCTATCTATCTCTCTATCCGTCTATCTATCTATCCGTCTATCTATCTATCTATCCATCTATCTATTCATCTATCTATCCATCTATCTATTTATCCATCTATTTATCCATCTATCTATTTATCCATCTATTTATCCATCTATTTATTTATCCATCTATTTATCCATATATCTATCTATCCATCTATCCATCAATTCATCTATCCATCCATCTATTTGTCTATGTATCCAACCATCCATCTAACTATCTTTTGCCGTAAGCTCAGGTCGGCACACATTTTCTAACTGAAATTGTAAATGGAAAGTGAAACGAAGCCCGCCGAAACCTGGTCCCACTCATTCCACTTCCATCTTAGGCAAACATTTTTTTTCATTACCCTCGTGTCGGACACAGACCTTCTAAGTAC
>NC_042997.1:196581013-196598513 GCF_006345805.1 Octopus sinensis | reverse complement strand
TTGTTTTGTTTACGTACCCATAAATATAGCGGCTTGAGAGAAAAAAAAACAATAGATAGAATTAGTACCAAATAAGTACTGAGCTCGATTTCATTGATTAAAACTTCAAGATGCTACTCCAGCATGGCCACGTCCTTTAACCAAAACCAGTAAAGGACTATCAGAGAGATATCTATATCGTAATCTCATCTAACATTCAGGTAATCTATTCTAAACAAGCTGCCCTCTTAACTGATTTATAATCTTCTAACTATCAGCTAATATAATTGCTTTCTGTTGATATATATATATAGGCAACACCAAATTTATAAGTTTATATGGAATAAACTAGTAATTATAGTATAGACAGCATTTAATGACACATCTAGGCTAGATTAATGGCCGAGAAAATAATATTTACCATGAAATTGAGACTGAGAATAATGATGGCTTCTTGATATTCAGACTAATTCTTCAATTTGCAGTTTGCATCTATCTACGCTTATTTCATTACTGTGTTTGACGTTTCTTCATTGAAATAGTTGTTAATGCTGTGAATTTTTAGTCGTGTATGGACTGATAAGCTAAGATCGCTTTGGTGCCATTTGAACACGGAATACTTAAAGTTAAACTAAATACATGTAGCTTCATTTATCGCTGATTCATTCATCATTGGTCCGAAATAATACGGTATATTCAATTATGAATGAAGTTACGCTTATCAAGGATTGATCTGTAAGAACACCGGTCAGCGATAAGCCGTAGACTCTACCTGCACTGCAAGAATGCACGACAGCGAGCACCAACAATGCTCAGTTACCCAGAATGCATTGACTATTGGTGTTTTTACATATTTGTACCCATCAAACTGTGGAGGCACGTAGCCCAGTGGTTAGAGCAGCGGACTCGTGGTCGAGGGATCGCGGGCGATATGTATGTTTATGAGCGAAACACCTAAGCTCCAGGCGAACTTCTGCTGACTCTTTCGCCACACCTTTCTCTCACTCTTTCCTCCTGCAGCTAATCTGCGACGGACCGGCGTCCCGTCCAGGTGGGGAACCTATACGCCAAAGAAACCGGGAAACCGGCCCTTATGAGTCAGGCTTAGCTCGAGAAGGTAAAAACAACCCATCATCATGGGACCAGTGAAAAGAAAATATGTACGGGTACCAGATCCAAAAAAACGACGAAGATGAAAATATTCTTTACAGATAAAGGTGGAAATGATCATGAAACTACCAGACGGTAGAAGCTTTGCTGCTGTGGGCCGCGAGTTTGGTGTCAATGAATCTATTATTCGTTTCATTTACGAAGTAAGTGGAGATGGTTCGTTTGTCAGTGTGTTTTTCTTGGAACCAGATCCCTGCGAAAAACCATGATAGATGTATTAAGCAACGTATATAATCAGGCGCTTTCTATTCTTTCTGAAACTGACTTCCGCCATCTTTATTCAAAATACTTTATATGAATTCGAAAATTATTGCAAGTTATAAAAGATTTTATATACACAGGCTTTTAAAATTATGATAGGTCGATACACAAGCATAAAGGGAAAAGCCACACGTTTATTTACACCTCTACATATACTCAAACTATATATATATATATTTGTATGTATGTATGTATTTGTATATGCTTTTATGGAAGAATATGTGTGTATGGTGGGAGTGAAAATGAATAACTTATCCTAAATAGGTTTTTATAATATTATTGACGAATATTTTTAAATAAAATTATTTAAATGACTGGATCGAAACCCTTTGATAAATGATTAGTAAGTTCTAAAGTTCCTCTCCTAATAATGCTATAAGTCTATTCGGTTTACATTATTGAAAATGTTGACAATCTATAGAATACAATTAAACGTGGATCCCTTTCTCCTTTCTTTTCCTCTTCCCCCTTCTCTCTCTCTTTCTCTCTCTCTCTACTTCTGTTCTCTGAAATAAAGTTGTAACGTCACGTACGTATTCCATTTAAAAAGAATTACTTTTGAAATACAATCGATTTTTCTTGCGATAAACAAACGCACAACACTCCTCTAACTATTTCGGTTTTGAAGCAACGTCGATGCGTGATCGTTGGCTTTGGGCCTAACTGGGCGTGGCTAATTGCTTAAGAAATGTTAGGTTAGATTATCGCAAAAAAAAAAGATCCACCGTAATTCATTGTTGATAAATTGAGTTACAATTATCGGAATAGTTTCAGTGAGCCTTATTTAGACAATATTGACCCCAGAGACTAAAGACGGCTACTTTATATCAATAATCTTGATGGTAGCCTATAAAGTCGAGACTACCCTAGTTGTTAAGTGGCTCTCATGGGAATTCTTCTTTTACAAGATAAGTGAAAGATATTTGTGGAAATCTCAATCTTCTGCCATTATATTTGTTCCTTTTCCGTTATATTATAATAGGAAAAGTAATCATTTGATATATCGTAAACGGATAAATGGAAGATGAAGTGGTCAGCATCTCGCGATTCTTTAGTCTAATACACGTCAATGAAATGCTCCGTGAGAAGACATATCTCACAGAGAGTGGTTGGGGGGGGGGGGGTTAACTGATAGATTTAAGAATTCCAGAATATTCTAGCTTAACTTTATCAAATCTCAATAACCATTCGATCCTAGGAAGAAATAGTTTATTTATAGCTTGAAGTGTCGATACTAATTAAGCATGTGATAAGTATAGCTATCTATCTACCTAGCTAGCTAGCTGTCGATTTATCTGTGTATTTATCTGTCTATCTATCTAACAAACTAGATAGATAGACAGAGAGAGAGAGAGAGAGAGAGACGTTTTATTATGTGTTAAGTTAATTTTTCATTTCAGGTTAAATGTATTATAATTCTTTCTGCTATACGTACAAAGCATGGAATTGTGGGGAGAGGGATAGTTGATTACATTGATCCCAGTACTCAACTGGTACTTAAGTTATCGACCCAGAAAAGATGAAAGGCAAAGTCGACCACGGCGGAATTAGAACTCACAACGTAGCGGCAGACGAAATAACGCTGAGCATTTCGCCTGGCGTGCTAACGATCCTGCCAGCTCGCCGCCTTAATAATAATAATAATCATTTCTACAGGAGACACAAGGCCTCAAGTTTATGGGTTCGGGACTCGTCGATTATATCGATCCCAGTACGCAAGTGATACTTAATTTCATCCCCGAATGGATGAAAGGCAAAGTCGACCTCGGCGGAATTTGAACTCAGAATGTGAAGTCAGACGAAATAAGGCTAATACGATGTATTATAATCTTTCCTACTCTAGGCACAAGGCCCGAAATTTTGGGGAAGGGGGCCCAGTCGATTAGATCAACCCAGTACACAACTGGTACTTAATTTATCGATCTCCGAAAGGACGAAAGGGAAAATTGACCTCGGCGGTATTTGAACTCACAACGTAGCGGCAGACGAAATACCTCTAAGCATTTTGCCCGGCGTGCTAACGATTCTGCCAGCTTGCCGCCTTACGATGTATTATAATATATAACAATTGATTCCTAGGAGAGTGTCATTCTGTGTAATTAAAAGTAGACAGACTGAAATACCCTTCAGTTGCTGGGTTCAGAGCAAATTATCTCTCAAAGACAGTTTGTTACTGTCACTATTGCTGTCCCTTCTTCTCGAAAGATCTCACTAGCAAGCTTCTCGTTGAAAATAGTATCACAGGGGAAAAGCAAGTGATTATTAATGGAGAATGTCGTTTCCAAGGCTTTTCGAACATTTTCAATGCAGTTCGTACCGTTTCCCAGCTGTCTTTGTTTTCTAATTTAGAAAATTGAAAGTCAATAAAATCTACTGATCGATAACAGCATTGCATCAGAGAAATGGACAGCAATGGCGTCCGAAATAAGGATTTAGTGTGTGATAATAAAGCGGTGGTTGGCAAAACCTCCTAAAATAGTTATAGGAAGAGGGTAAAACAGATTTTTAATGGTTAGTTTTTCAGAGTTCGGTATTATGGAGACTGTATCATGAAATGCATGTGTACCGTTTGTACTTCTCGAAATTCTTCAAATGATTGATACCATCGATTTCCGATGGAGTATTAGGATAACAGAAAGAGGTTGTGTCTATATAACACAGCTTCTGAAATTAAGAGGATATTCTGCAGCGCTACAGAATGCATATAAGTTATTATTTTGATTTATAAACCTTCCTATTGTGAGCTATCTTACCACTTAATTGAACGTAGCCGTTCGTCTTTGCATCGTGAAATAGAAAGAGGCAGAGTGTTAGTGTTCAATCAAGAAAAAACAAAAGATTGAGAAACACGGAATGGTAATGAGAGAAAGAAGAAATTACTCCTTCCTTCTCAATCTCACTTTGGCTTTCTTCCACGTCCCTTTCTCGCTCTTGTCTTCCTCTTCTTTCCTTCTTAGATACATATACGCAGTTATATGTCAACCATTCCACGTTTACGCCGAAATAACCAGGAAATACGAATGGGTGCTGAAAAGTTCCTGGCTTTAAGGGTGTTACAAAAGGCCTGGTTGGGGGCCCAACCTTCCAAGTTCTTTGACAGAGCTAAGAAAAACTGAAAGACCACTGCAGTAAGTGTGTGAATTTGAGAAAGATCTACTGATTGATAACATCACTGCATCAGAGAAATGGAAAGCCATGGCATCCGAAATAAGGATTTAGTGTGTGATAATAAAGCGGTGGTTGGTAAAACCTCCTAAAATAGTTATAGGAAGAGGGTAAAACAGATTTTTAATGGTTAGTTTTTCAGAGTTCGGTATTATGGAGACTGTATCATGAAATGCATGTGTACCATTTGTACTTCTCGAAATTCTTCAAATGATTGACGCCATCGAGAAAAATCCTAATCAACTGATCCTCCTTTATTTTCTTTTTCCTAAAACCAGTAACTTATCAACACCCTATCGTGAACGCAAAAACCGCATTATTACAGCTAATCCGGCTCTGGGGATCCAAAAACTTTTATTGAGTTCATATTAAATGATTATGAAACTAATTATTCAGACGTATACCGAATCAGTACATTAGTTTTATCAGTCAATGAGTTAATTGTAAGATCATTCCCAAATTATGAGAAATACCAATAAAACCGCAAATATTACTCGCGTGAAAAGGGAATACAAGCACCAAAGCATATCGCAGCCTCTCTTGGACACAAGACCACTACATCACATCATACTTTGAACGTTATGCGTTTACAATCCAGGAACAGGAGATTGCCACAAAGTACCTGGTGAACAAGACAGACAGTGACGCTCTTGTAATCGCAAGGTGCTACCGCATGTGTAGGCTATGTCACGTTTCTGTAGAAGACGTTAACCATGTGGTTAGCAGCTATCCTAAAATGTCATCTTCCTATGCAGCACGATATTGTCGCTAAACCAATTTACAATGCCATCTGCAAGAAAGACTATCCTGAAATAAACTTAGAAAATCCCTCTGTTAAGGAATACATTCATAGACACCAACACAAGGAATACTGGTGGAATCTTCCCATCAAAACTTCTGTCAAATGTAAACATAACAGGCTGAATATTGTTGTTTGGGACTGAGGGGCAAAGGTATGTACCATCATGGAGGTTAGCTGCTCTGGAGACATAAATATCTCTTTGAATATCAAAGAAAAAGAGAATATGGACAAATTATTTGAAACTTCCAGCTTCTATATTCAGACTATGAATTCATATTCAAGCCAATAATAATTGGAGCACTAGGTTTTGTTAGTAAATGCTTAAAGAGAATCTGAATAAACTGAGATTTTCAGAAAGAGAAATCGACTGGCTAATTCATACATTACAAATGCAATCTATGAGTGGAACAGTAAAAATATGCAAGACTTTTCTCAAGTTCCAAATGTGAACTTGTCTCTGTTAACTAGATAAGAGATGTTAACAAAGATGGAGCCTTGTCTCTTTGTTGGAAACAAAGCTGAGGATTTATAATTAAAAAATAGAAAATACACATACATACATACATAATATATTATATATTATATGTAGCGAAGAAGGGCGATCTCCATACGGTTAGAAAGGCGTGCTAGAAATAGCAGTTAAATCTATCTCAGATCAGACCTTCTGTTCTTTCACACACTAGCAACCTTTTCTGGTGACGGAAAACAGGGAATCGCCACTAAATTCTTCCGTCACCAAAGAAACAGATATATCAATAAGAAAGATACGTAATTCCAAAACGTTGGCTTGAGATATTAACTAATTCCAACGTGTTGGCTTACGTGATCGATGTGGCTGTCAAAGTAATCATTCTCTAAGTGATAGAGTATCCGTTGATCAGGTTAGAAAAATGCAAAGTGATAACTGCATAATAAATATATTAGTTTGTAAGTTTAGAATTATAATAAATCTAGAAGAAGTTGCTTTGAGAGATAATTTCAAACTGAAAGGTCTCCGGGGAATGAGGACGAAGTTGGAAAATTACCAGAACGTAATGGCAGTGACATTTCTCTTTTCAAATGCTTCGATGGTTTTGATAATATCTTGTCTCAGTAAATGTCTGTTGATTCGCTTTTTGTATAAAAGGATTTTTTTTATATGAGGTGTGGTGGTGGTAGGAGTTATTTGTTGTTGAGGGATTTATATTCAAATAGTTGGGATTACATGAAGGTGGTGTTGGTGGTGGAGGTGAATGTGTTGGGGATTCTATTGCTGTGAAAGGGATTGGATGGAAGCACTCCGTCGGTTACGACGACGAGGGTTCCGGTTGATCCGAATCAACGGAACAGCCTGCTCGTGAAATTAACGTGTAAGTGACTGAGCACTCCACAGACACGTGTACCCTTAACGTAGTTCTCGGAGATATTCAGCGTGACACAGAGAGTGACAAGGCCGGTCCTTTGAAATACAGGTACAACAGAAACAGGAAGTAAGAGTGAGAAAAAGTTGTGGTGAAAGACTACAGCAGGGATCACCACCATCCCCTGCCGGAGCCTCGTGGAGCTTTTAGGTGTTTTCGCTCAATAAACACTCACAAAGCCCGGTCTGGGAATCGAAACCGCGATCCTATGACCGCGAATCCGCTGCCCTAACCACCTCCACACCACCTTAACACCACCCACATAAAATATAATGTATTTAACTACATTACAGCTCATCCATCACACTATAACCGTTTTTGGTCCCCATTATGTCACCTTCAACATAATTATCACTATTTCCCCTTCTACTACAATATAAACCTCTCTATCACAATAATATCACAGTTTCAATTAAAGTGTGCCCCATTTTAAAGGATTATAAACATCCCCAGTTCAATATTACCCTTGTCCATCACAAAACTTCTTTTACCATATGAAACATTTCAGTACCATGAGAGAATTTCAATCGTGTTTCGTGGTCTGCTACCACAACAGCTCCTTTATAGGATCCAGTTAGCTCAAGACATCATCAGTAGGAACCACGCCCGGTTTCGGCCCCTACTCCTCTACCGTTTTGACGTGGCGCCCCCCCCCCACACACACACACTTCGGAGGTGTCTTCAGCTCTGGTATTGGGTGCATGTCTTCATTCTTCTTCTGTTCCCTGGCCTCTTCGATGTAGCGTCAACGAGTGTCAGCGGGCGATTGACTGTCTTGTCAAATTTCCCTTTAAATACCTGCTGCTAATCTCTTCAGCTATACTATAACCATTCCAAGTGAAACGAAACTATAACCCTAACTACCTTTTAGTTCATTGGAGCCCTAGCGGCGCAATGTAGCCTCTCTACTACTACAAAAATATAAGCAAAAGATACTGGCACTTGGTCGGTTACGACAACGAGAGTCCCAGTTGATCTGACCAAGGGAGCTGCCTGCTCGTGAAATTAACACGCAAGTGGCTGAGCACCTCACGACTGTGCTTACCCTTAACACAGAATGATACTTGTTTTCTTTCTGTTTTTTTTTTTCTTTTTATTCGTTTTACTTGTTTTAGACATACTCTTTTGCTCTTTTACTTGTTTCAGTCATTTGACTGTGGCCATGCTGGAGCACCGCCTTTAGTTGAGCAAATCGACTCCAGGGCTTATTCTTTGTAAGCCTAGTACTTATTCTATCGGTCTCTTTTGCCGAACCGCTAAGTTACGGGGACGTAAACACATGGGCTAAAAAGTCACAAAAATAATATAAATCAATGACAGAGCTATTGTCATATGAATCAGTCTTCATATGATATTCTTTCTACAATAAGCACAAGGTTTGAAATTTTGATGGGTGGGAGCTGAACTGGTCCTTATTTCATCAACCCCGATGAAATGAAAGGTAAAACTGACATCGGCAGAATTCTAACTCAGAACATACAGAACTGGAATAAATACTGCAAAGCATTTTACCCAGCATGCTAACAATTCTGCCAGCTCACCGCCTTCAGTCTTTAAATTCTTTTTTTTTTTTACTTGTTTCAGTCATTTGACAGCGGCCATGCTGGGGCACCGCCTTTCGTCGAATAAAACCGACCTAAGGACTTATTCTTTATAAGCCTAGTACTTATTCTATTGGTTACTTTTGCCGAACTGCTAAGTTACGGTTACGTAAACACACTAACACCAGTATCAAGTGGTGGTGAGGGAACAAATACAGACACACAAATACATTATATATATACACGGAACCCTCGTCGTCGTAACCGACGGAGTGCTTCCTAAAGTTAACGTGGTGAAAGAATTCCTGTTGCGTGAAGGTGGGTGTATCGTTGAGGGGTTTTTATATTGCAGTATTTATATTAGCTAGTTCTCTCCGTGCCATGAGACACTAAATGCCACAACACGGTTTCTCCAACCAGCCCTGTTTTGTACCGCTGTTCTGATCTTATTCCAGCTTCTCCACCCTTCTCGTCTCCTTTCCTTATAAATGGTCATTCACTGTGTAGTTTTATGGTGCCCTGCTGCGCTTTTCCCCTCAGGCTACTACAATCGTTTTCTCTATCTTGTCTGAAGACGTGTCCAGTCAAGTTCCATTGTCTGCATCTTATTTCTTCACTGATCCTGTTGATGTCTTTTGCTGTCTCAATTGTGTCACTTTGAACCTTTTACAGCCGCGTGATGTCGAGTATTTATCCTTAAGTATTTGAATTAGTTGTCCATTGTTTTTTCTTCCATTTCTCCAATGCTTTTTCTTCCATTTTGAATTATCGTGTTAGGGTACTTATCCTAATGAGTAAGATGATGCGATAATAATATCGTGGGTTCAAAACTTAGACTTGTCATTGGATTTTGTCCTTGAGCAAGCTACTATATATTATTTAGCCTGTCGTATCTTGTCGTATCTTGTCGTAAACTGTCGTAGCCTGTCGTAACCTGCTGTAGCCTGTCGTAGATTGTCCGAATGTGGTGCAATGAAAGGAATTCTATTTCGGTGGTAAGTAGTTAGTTTGATGGGGCAGGGTATATATTTTGTCTAAATAGTTTCTAACATGATTTAAGTCGTCGTTAAAATGTGATGAGAGCGTTTTATATTGTGGTTGAAGAGAATATACTGTAGTTGAATATTTTATATTTCAATAGGGACGGTTTTTAATGTGGTGGAATCGTATTTTAGTAGAATGCCTTGTACAGAGATGGAAGGGATTTATGCTGCGGTAGGAAAGTTATATTGTCGTTGAATGGGTTACATTTTCATTGAAGGTTTTCTTCAGCCCTAGGACTCGTAAACCCAGTTACTCGATTTCCAAGGTGTATAAGTGAACGAGATGACAATATGACAACATTGCTCTAAACGGGACGCCGATATGTTGCAGAGTCATACAGAAGGATTATTATAGTGAAGTTTTATTGTCGGAAGGATTTAAATTGTGATGGATGGACTTATACTCTTGGAAACAGTTATCTTGTATACGAAGGGATTGTGGGCTTTTTGATGCGGGTTATATTGCATTCAAATGAGTTTTACTGATGAAAAGGGCGATTTTGTAACGGATAGGTCACACACTTTTGGAAAGGGATATTCTGTATACGAAAGAATTATGGGATTGCTGCTAGGGTTATGTTATATTCAAAAGGGTTATGCCATGTTGTAAGAGATTACATTGGTCCTCAGAATTCCGCTTTTTTGAATTATACAAACAATTGTTAAGAATATATGATAGTTGAAGATATTTCTGAATAATTTATTACGGTAATTGTGTATAAATATATCCGTGTATGTGTGGTGGTGTTGGTGAGATTATGTGTTTAAATATGTTTGTGGATTTGGACATTGTGTTGTTCGATTCACAGCATAAATTATATTCAGACACCTAATCATTGGAATTGATTTATTTCCAAATATTCATATTATAACATATATATATATATATATCATATCATATATATGATTAATATTATATGTATATTCCTATATGTTATTATATATGTAATATATGCATAGTACCATATATTCCTATGTATTTATATCATTATATATTCCTATGTATTTATATCATATATTCATACATATTATAAATTATATATTTATATTATATATTCATGTATATTGTATATTTGTATTATTAACCTTCATAGTTTATAATTATCCTTCTCTTATTTTCGTGTTTAATTTTATGTTTCGCTTCATTCAAACAGCATCATTGTTCCATTTCATGCATTTATAGAAAATAAAATAACCAAATTTGTATTTAATTATAATTTTCCTCAATCTTAATTCCTATATAGAAAATAATATTTGAAAATACATGTCAAGATTATCCGTTACGCTCTCTCTCTCTCTCGCTACAAACGTGCATATATACGGATTTATATGAATACAAATAGGGAAATATCTGAATAAAATTAATCAAATATAATCGTTAAAGCTTAAACAACCACGGAAAAACATAGGAAACTATAAATACTAGAATATTGAATTAATGTTGCGGCTTTGCGGCATGAATCACAAATCTTATGTGCTCGCACGTGTATATATATATATATATATATTATATATATATATATATATATATACGCACATAGGGTAGGACAAAAATCACGAAATCTGACTGCATATGGCGAGGCGATCAGAGAGCATAATCTGGTAGTTTCAGCTGTTATATAAACTGCAAGTTTATACTTCATGACTTTTGACTCTCCCTGTATATATATATATATATATATATATATATATATATATATATACGTGTGTGTGTATGTATACATGTATATACAGGTGTGACTGTGTTGGAAGAAGCTTGCTTTCCAATCACTTGGTTCCGTGTTGAGTTCCACTGCGTTACACCTTGGCAAGTGTTTTCTGCTATAGCCTCAATCCGACCAAAGCCTTGTGAGTGAATTTGGTAGACGGAAGCTAAAAGAAGCCCATCGTATATATATATGTGTGTCTATATATATGTGTGTATGTATGTATGTATATATATAAATATATGTGTATGTATTTATATATGTATGTATTTTGGGGGAGGGGGCCAGTCGATTACGTCGACCCCAGTACGCAACTAGTACGCAATTTATCTATCCCGAAAGGACGAAAGGCAAAGTCAACCTCGGCGGAATTTGAGCTCAGAACGTAAAGACAGACGAAATAATGCTACGCATTTCACCCAGCGTGCTAACGATTCCGCCAGCTCGCCACCTAAGATTTAAATATTTTCATGTTAGCGATGTTTTTCTTAAGACATGGACAGAATTCCTGTAAACAATTTTTAGTTATTCTAGTAGTTCTGGGTTTCTATATGTTAGACCATAATGTTTAAGAGTTCTGTTTGGTATTATCCCCAAACTCCGATGATAACTGGTATAGATGTTGTTTTTAAATGCCGCATACGAGTAGGTGCTGAAAAGTTCCGAGCTTTAAGGGTGCCGCGAAAGTTCTGATTGGAGGCCCAACCTTCCGAGTGCTTTTACAGGGAATAGAAAAACTGAAAGACCGCTGCAATAAGTGTGTGAATCTGAGAGGGGAAAATATTGAATAAAATCATAATTAATTGATCCTCCCGCTTAAAAGGTCCCTGAAATATGGTTGTTTAAGGATGTTGAACGAAACACCAAGGTTTCGAAAAAATCCCCTCAATACATAGCTATGATGCTCCCCATGATTACTGCTCGTGATCAGAGATGCACATATTGTCAGTCACTAAGGGACATGCTCAACTGGTTACCGTCAAACAACTGACAAGCAAATCTATGGTACTGAGCAGAATATTTGCTGTAGCCTATCTTTTATACCATGACAAACAACGTACATGATAACAATTCCAATCACTTAAGAAGGCATGAAAGCCACTGACTGGTACTGCATCAGGGCATTTATTGTTGTTGTTCTTGTTGTTTGTTTGTTTGTTTGTTGTTGTTGTTTACGACAGCTATGTCCGGATCTCTTCTGCCCATCAGACGAAAGGCAAAGTCAACCTCGGCGGAATTTGAACTCAGAACGTAAAGACAGACGAAATACTGCTATGATGCTTCCTAATCTATGTGTATCATTGTTTTGAGAATCTAGAATCGCATTTTTTGTTTTATCTGTTTTGCATGGTTGTTGTGTTCGCTTATTAGTAATTATTTTGTTGTTCTTGGTATCATTTTATTGTTTCGTCTAGAATATGAACTGTATCTGGGAAATTCCTAATTCATAGATATAAACAAGGAAAATTGGTTGTCTATAATTTCCTTGTGTTTTTTTTTCTATTTACCAACAGTAAAATTAGATCTTGTCTGATTTTGTTGGTGTTATAAATCAACAGTAATTTCCCAGCTCTTTGTTTGAGATTATATGTTAAATATAGAAATTTAACATGGAATGTTGTAGATAGCAATTTGTAGCAGTTAACATGAATGTATTTGTGAATGTCTGCATTGCGTGGTGGAAATGTTATGAAAAATACACAAAGTATGTTCCTGCTACTTGTCAACAGGATGATTTACGTAGTAAAGCTAGATGTGTGCAAATATAAATGGTCAATGTAGGAAGAAAAATTAGTTAAACGTATAAATATTTATCGGTCGAAATTCTGTTGAGGCTATGCCGCAGTAGAAGTTAATTTATATCAAGACAGGGCGAAAGGGAACCAAAGTAACACTAGCACATAATTGCTAGTAGAATAAAAGATCTGGACGCAAAGAGAGACTTGCTTGTGCCGTGCGAATGTCAATAAGGGAGAAACGGGGAGAAGGCTTGATGTTGGGGAGCCTTTATAGAAGAATTAACTCTACAAACTGCTATTTTCTATTTGATTAAAACAATACGCGTGGCAAGACTATGGTAAAATGTGGACGGTGGAAATGATATTGATAAGTACTTGAAATGTGTTAATTTGTTGAGTTGTGGTTATGTAGAGTATGTGCTGTGGAGGCACATGGCCTAGTGGTTAGAGCAGCGAACTTGCGGTCGAGGGACGCGAGTTCGAATCTCAGACCGGACGATGTGTGTGTTTATGAGCGAAACATCTAAGCTTCACGCGGTCCCGGCAGAAGATAATGGCAAAACTTCTGCTGACTCTTTCGCCACAATTTTCTCTCATTCTTTCCTCCTGCATCTTGCAGCTCACCTGCGACAGACCGGCGTCCCGTCCAGGTGGGTGAACCTGTACGACAAGGAAACCGGGAACCCGGCCCTTATGAGCTAGGCGTGGATCGAGAAGGAACAAACAATAGAGTATGTGCTGTGTGACTTATGGTTCGTGCTAAAATATCGAATGATGACTTTATGAAGCATGTTCAAAGTTGTGTGGGTTATGTTATATTGTTGGTAGCAATAGTTAATGTGGTTCGGAGTGTTGATTATGTAAACATTTGTATTGTATTATTACATGAAGTGGTAAGGCGGCGAGCTAGCAGAATTGTTAGCATGCCGGGCAAAATGCTTAGCGGCATTTCTGAGTTCACATTCCACCGAAGTCGACTTTGCCTTTCCTCATTTTCTGGTCGATAAAATAAGTACCAGTTAAGTGCTGGGTTAATGAAATCGACTTGTTCCCGCCCCCAAAATTTCAGGCCTTGTGCCTATAGCAGAAAGGATCATGATATGAGGAGGACGAATGCATAACGTATGCGGATTGCGTTGTTGTTGTTGTATGACTCTAGATCAACTCTAATGGATCACCCCCATGAGTAAAAGCATTCCAACCACGACCATCACTCCGTCTCTTTACGGTGTGATTTGAGTGAGATTTAGCTGTTAGTTTTAGCAGCTCTGATGATCGCCTTGAAGCTCATAATTTTGCAAAGTATTTATTGAGTTAATTCATAATGCTATAATAGCATGGTTGCCTAAGAGTTGTTTAAGCTGGCTTACGTTAGATGTGGTATCTACCTAACAGAGCTTTCTTTTGGACTGTGTATATGTGTGCTTGTAATGCCTCCCACGCGACTCCCTAAGAAATAGCGAACAGGCGAAAGGCAAGAGTAAGCAAAGTAGACAGGAAAAGCGCTTCAAGGAGCCCCTCAAAGCTTCAATGAAGAGCTTTCAGATCTAACCCGACAGTTGGGAAAATCAAGCATAAGACAACCCTATATAAGGCAAAGCTGCATCAACAGAGGTTTCACCTCTTGCGTACAGAACAGGATTGCAGGGGCCCAAAGAAAACGCGAACTACGCAAGTCCAGGGCCAAATCCTTGCCTTCAGCCCCAGCAAACCACCAATACCCGACCTGCGGTAGAGCTTTCCGTGTACACATCGGACTGCTTAGCCACAGCGGACACACCGTGCCCCGTCTTCTCCCATGGGATATCCTTGGTCATCGTCGATCGCGACGGACGAACTATTGTGTGCTCCGGTATACTCTTTATACTTTTGTCCATGTTTATCTTTATCACCCCTAAAGCCCCAGGTGTTACTTGTATTGTTATTACTTCCATACCCCCCACCTTTGCTTTATTTCCATTTCAAGCTAATCGTATTTTCGATACTTTCTCGATTTCTTGCCCGGCGAACTTTCAGTTTAAAAGTATCAAGATGCCTATCAAAGAACAGAGATTTTCGTTTCTGGCTTTGGCAATTACATGTGAGCACTTCACATTGATCGTTTTGTCAATTTGGCAACAGCAATCGGGTATGTTCCGTATTAGTGTTGCCAGATCCTTGACATGTACGGCATTTGGTACATGTTCGTACCAGTTCTTATCTGCTTTCCACTTCGATCTGTTGGCATGGCTATTAAATCGATCGTGTCTGAGGATGTAGCCTGACTTTACAAACTCCACAGACAGAAACAATGTTTCCGTTAGCATTAGATATTAAACCAAATGAATAAAATTACAATCAATACATACACACAAATACTACGCACAAATACACATACACACAAATACTATACACACACACACACATATGGCTGTGTTTAAACGAATATATGATTCTCTTTTTGTTTACGGGAGACGTGTGTTCGGGTTCCACGAACAGCCCTCGGGTTCTCTTCGAAAGATTTTTAATCCAATATTTACACACAAATATATTGCTTTCAATCAAGGAAGAATATATCCTGTCTGTATGATGAGAAGCTAAATTGTAAATATATGTGTGTGTGTGTGTGTGTGTGTGTGTGTGTGTGTGTGTGTGTGTCAGCAACTTCTTACTTCCCACGTCGTATCTTTGTTATTTGTGTTTTACATCTTCGGTATCATCCCCTTTTTTTTATTATTTTTCTCTAGTCTTTTTACCTTTTACTTCTTTCAGTCATTATACTCCGCCCATGCTGGAGTACTAACTTGAAGAGTTTTTGGTCGAATGCATCAATACCAGTCCTTGATTTTTTTTTTTCCTTTTTAGAGACTGGTACATATTTTCTCTTATAATTGCGAAGAGAGCTTCCTAACCAATCGGCCATACAGCATTTTCAATTTTGGCAATACATACCAAATGGAAAATGCTAATTAATATGTGTATATACTATATATTCAAATAGAAATTAGAAGTAATTCGAGGTATATAAACTAAATTGAACGCACATGCACGAGGTATCTATGTTGCTAATTTGTGTGTATTCTAGGCGTAACGACCGGGAACTGACGAGGCCTACCGGCTCGAAAATTCTTACGCATGCGCAGGAAGGGTGGCGTCACTTCTCATCCAAAGTATTTCACCCAAGCGGCATTAGTTTTAGCGGGAAAAATAAAGTTTGATACTTTTAGAACGCTGCACACATGTATGTATGTATGTATGTATGCATGCATGCATGTACACACATACACACATACACGTCTGCGTTGGTTGGGTCATGCTCTCCGTCGTCAACCAGGAGAATTCATCTACGAAGCAATTGCCCCAATTCCCCTACAGGGTTGGCGAAAGCGATGTGGTGGACAACGAAAAACCTGGCTAATGACAGTCAAGGCTGATCTGGAACCCAACCTGGGCCCCCATGTCTACGGCGTTCGCCGCTGGAATAGGGATTGGTTGGGGATCACGCAGTTGTTAGCCTCAAATCGCCAGGCCTGGTCGGCGTTTGTGAGATATGCAGCATTGAGGATGAATGAAACCAGCTCAACCCACCCCGGGTGAATGCTGTCTCAAGACAAGAAGAAGAAGATATATACATGGCAACAAGACCTCTAAAAACTTGAAACCCTTAAAACAATTATTACCCTTACCAGAATCAGAATCTCTGTGACAATAGGCATCGCTAATGTATGGCATAATAAGCCTTTCCCTTAAAGTACAAGGTCTAAAATTTTGTGCAAGGGAGGTAATCGATAACATCAACCCCCATTGCTCAACTCCGAAAAGATGAAAGTCAATGTCGACCTCGGCGGAATTTGAACTCAGAATGTAAAAACGGATGAAATCCTGCTAAGCATTTTGTCCGGCGTGCGAATCATTCTGCTACCTCGCCGCCTTAAATGTGTGGTATAACACGATATTATGTGTTATGATATAATATAAACAACAAAACCACCATAAAACAAGAGACCTTGAACCCTTATATAAGTTCAACGTTATGAGAACAAGAATTTCAATGAAGGACAACATAGAAATACGAGAACACACGATACGAAAGTCAACAAGAACATCGAACGTGTACGTCTCTCATCAGCTGCCTGGCGGATATCATTGTGAAGTCTATTCTTAACATCAAACACTTTCACCTTCAGACATGTTAGAGATTACTAAACACACTGAAAATAAGAAACAAAAATCTTACAAATCACATACTTAAATGAAGACTATATTGAAAAATGTAGTTCTTGATATACTAGCGACGAGTGAGTATAAATGGCTGAATATACCTCAGATAAGTGTACCCCCTACCATGATCCTTAAGTAGCATCAGTGTCATGCAGCATGTAAGAAGGTTGGGTCTTTGAATTGAAGGTACAATCCCTCCAACGAGCTTCCGTGCAGTTTCCGTCCACGCAATTTCACTCAAAAAATTTTGCATGACCCAAGATTCGAAGATTAAAGTAAAGGGACATTTACCTTAGATAGGGGTCACACAGTGAGATCGAACTGAGGAGTTTGTAATTGCGAAGTGAATGTTATAACCAGCTAAGCATGTGTCTGCATATATATATATATATATATATATATATATATATATATATATATATGTGTGTGTGTGTGTGTATACATACATATATATATCCATATATATCTATATATGTATATATATATATGTGTGT
>NC_042997.1:196563513-196576013 GCF_006345805.1 Octopus sinensis | reverse complement strand
CTCCAGTGCGTAACTGGTACTTATTTAATCGACCCCGAAAGGATGAAAGGCAAAGTCGACCTCGGCGGAATTTGAACTCAGAACGTAGCGGTCGACGAAATACGTATTTCTTTACTACCCACAAGGGGCTACACACAGAGGAGACAAACAAGGACAGACAAACGGATTAAGTCGATTATATTGACCCCAGTGCGTAACTGGTACTCATTTAATCGACCCCGAAAGGGATGAAAGGCAAAGTCGACCTCGGCGGAATTTGAACTCAGAACGTAGCGGCAGACGAAATACGGCTACGCATTTCGCCCGGCGTGCTAACGTTTCTGCCAGCTCGCCGCCTATGTATCATATTGATATTAACGCCACAAATAAGTTATGAGTTATACTAGCTTGCAAGTATATGGTTTTATACATGTATTAGAAACATCAATGATTCGTGACAATAGCGGTGGATGTTAATGGACCAACAAGTCCGCGTCTCACTTTTTCATTCCAACTCAAATTCCTTTCAAGCTTTATACATCGCAATTTCTAATTAGTTTTTATCTACTTATTTAAACTTAATCCGTTTCATTGAAAGTTTAATTATTTCAACAAATAATTTAAAAGCCGGCAAACATATTTAACGAGATCAATCATTAACAGATCGATCTTAAAACAAGAGCTATGTCTCTACTTGCATGTGACTTTATATACACAAAGATACATCAGAGAGGCGGTGTATCGATCTATCGATCTTCACTCAGAATATTCTTTCATATGAGTGCATATATACCTATGATAAACACTTGTGCATATAATTTCTCCCACATTTATTCTGTATAACCAGTACTATAACTAGTACGATACCTAAGGATGATAGTAACCAAACCGGTGTAGTGAAAGCAGACTGGTTGATGATAATCTACGTGGAGAGTTCGAAACTCAACGGTGGCACTCTAACTGTACACGTAAGATATATGAAATGTATTATGCGCGTATGTGTGTGTGTGTGTGTGTGTGTGTGTGTGTGTGTGTGTGTGTGTGTGTGTGTGTGTGTGTATCTGCTGCATTCATTTAGACAAGTTACGTATTTCTCCTGTAGATAACTATACAACTCCTCCAATCTCTCTTTTTCTCTCCCTCTTTCCCTCGCATTTGTTTACGTTTGTTTTCTACATTTTACATCTCCATAATCTTTTTAAAAGAATTTTTTCAGAATTTTCTATTCTTTGTTTTTTTTTGGGGGGGGGTAGAATTTGCCAATCTAGTATAAAACGAATTGATTATACTTTGTACTTCAGAAAAGAATCTGGGTTATCCGAATATGTTCTTTCTGAACATCAATTTCTTCTGGTACGACTTTATTTAATTAAACAACTGCATGTGTGCATATATATATATGTATAGGCGCAGGAGTGGCTGTGTGGTAAGTAGCTTGCTAACCAGCCACATGGTTCCGGGTTCAGTCCCACTGCGTGGCATCTTGGGCAAGTGTCTTCTGCTATAGCCTCGGGCCGACCAATGCCTTGTGGGTGGATTTGGTAGACGGAAACTGAAAGAAGCCTATCGTATATATGTATATATATATAAGTGTGTGCGTGTATATGTTTGTGTGTCTGTGTTTGTCCCCCTAGCATTGCTTGACAACCGATGCTGGTGTGTTTACGTCCCCGTCACTTAGCGGTTCGGTAAAAGAGACCGATAGAATAAGTACTGGGTTTACAAAGAATAAGTCCCGGGGTCGATTTGCTCGACTAAAGGCGGTGCTCCAGCATGCCCGCAGTCAAATTACTGAAACAAGTAAAAGAGTATGTGTGTGTGTGTGTGTGTGTGTACAGGGTGGCCCAAAAGTAGGTTTACAGTTATTCAACTTTCGCATTCACATATTGACAGTTTAAATATTAATTATAAAAAATATAAAGCCGTTATTCTATGCTAATTAAGATAATTGTAATATAGAAATTTAAATGTAATACAATGTTTTAAAAGAAATTTAAAGTGCCTACATGATAAATGTAAACCTACTTTTGGGCCACCCTGTATATATGTGTGTATATATATGTATGTGTGTACATAAGGCGTATGTGGAGTTATACAATATCCATACATCTTCAAATCAGATGTAACTGAATGTAAATTAAGAAACAGCTGTAGCATGCAACATAAAGTTTATTTGCCTCTCACTTTTCCTTGATATAAACTGAGCATATATATATTTATATATATATACACACACACATAAGCACACACACATATATATGTGTATATGCATTTAAATGTTTATATATACATATACATGTGAGCGCGTCTATGTGTATGTATAGCTCGAAAATTTGTGGCTGCGAAGCAAACTTCTAAACTGCACGGCCATTCCTGAGCCCATGCACAGCAATCCTAACGTCTGTGTAAGCATTTGTATTAACTCCAGCACTTCAATATTCATAAAGTTTAAAGCCTTCTTACTTCCATCAAGACACAACTGCAAACGTCTAAATATAGCCATCACATTATGATTTAATATTGACATTACCAAATACTACCCAAATACGAGAGCATTATAAACCCTTAGTGTATTCCATCTTAGTCCTCACAAATGTTAATTATAAAGAGAAAATATTTTATACTTTCAATATTATGTCATATAATTCCCTGAGTGGTGACGTCACAGATACGATCCGCCATGCAATTTTCCGCTATTGGTTATTTTCCTTCGTATAACACGTTCGTTATTTGCATGCTTATATAACTTCATTTCAGCTCTCATGAGTTTTCTACAGTTACATTTACACAATAGCTCGACTTAATGCAGTTCTCCTTGTTGATATGTTATAGATTTTGTTTTTGTTCTTCATGGTATTATTGTGTCAGCCAGTTCTCTATGTCGTTCTCTTTTTCACTTTCACTTTCTGTTTCCTTTTTGATATCTCTCTCTCTCTCTCTCTCTCTCTCTCTCTCTCTCTCTCTCTCTCTCTCTCTCTCTCTCTGTATCTCTCTCGCTCTCTTCCCAAATGCTTCTGGTAGCCTTGAAAGCTTGTAATCTGTTTCGTCATGTAACAAAACACCATAATACTCAACCTCCAGTGAATACTGCCATGCATGAACAAATCCTCGATGAAAGAGGAAGACGGAGATGGCTGTGAGGCTGGTCGAACAGCATCAAAGAGCGGGCTGGGGAAAGATGAGGTTGGATGATGACTCGGAAAGATAACAGGAAGAGGTTGCATCTGTTGTCGTGTAGTATGGCGTCCCTTGGATGTGAATTTCGACTCATTTAATCTCCTCCTACTCCATATCTTTCATCTTTTATTGTTTTCTTATTTTAGTCATTGGACAGCGGCCATGCTAGGGCACCACCTTGGGGGATTCAAGTAGAACGAATCGACTCCAGTATTTATGATTTTTTTCTATAAAGGCTAGTACTTATTCCATCGGTCTCTTGTATCGGACTGCTAGGTTAGAGTAACGTAAGTGAATCAACAACGGCTGTCAAGCAGTGAGTGATGACAAACACAGACAGAGAAAGACATGCACAGATATGTGTGTGCGCGCGCATGCATGTAATAATAATAATAATAATAATGAAATTATTGTATACAGTGCTCAGGTGCACCACAACTTGTCAAAAGTGCGTATAAAGCATATGCAGTAATGTACAAATGTCTGAGAAGCGAACAGTGTAGGAGTCAGATACATGCTTGTGTGTGTATGGAGGGGAGAAAATCAGGTGTAGTGTTGGCGAATCTCAGGAAGCATGGAAGCTTTGAAGGATGCAGTGCTCCGACAACTAACAACTGATGCCAGCAGTTTGTTCCATACTTCAGCAACTCTTAGCGTGAAAAAATGTTTCCGAAAGTCATGGGAGCTGTGCTGTTTTCTTTGTAAACATGTTCACGGGTGTTAGAAATGTGTGTGTGTGTGTAAGTAAAGTACTCCATCTGGCGAGAGATGAATATCATTTAATAAAACAATATATATATTTTTAATGAGCTACCAACAGTTTCATGCGACGAAAACAACTCAGACAGCATTTATAACACATCTGGTGTCTTCGCACAACGCGCGCACACATATGGTATGACTAGCTTCCACACGGTTACCGTTTACCCGTTTACCAAATTCACTCACAAAGCATTGGCGGTCCAGGGTAACCCGCAATGGTACTGAATTCGAAACCTCGTGGTTGCAAAGCAAGCTAATTAGTAACACACCCATGTCTATATCTCTTCTGCGAGCTGGCTGAAACGTTAGCACGCCGGGCGAAATGCTCAGCAGTATCTCGTCTGTCGCTACGTTCTGAGTTCAAATTCCGCCGAGGTCCACTTTGCCTTTCATCCTTTCGGGGTCGATAAATTAAGTACCAGTTACGCACTGGGGTCGATGGAATCGACTTAATCCGTTTGTCTGTCCTTGTTTGTCCCCTCTGTGTTTAGCCCCTTGTGGGTAGTAAATAAATAGGTATTTCGTCTGCTGCTACGTTCTGAGTTCAAATTCTGCCGTGGTCGACTATGTCTTTCATCCTTTCGGGATCGATAAATTAAGTACTAGTTACGCACTGGGGGTTGATGTAATCGACTTAATCCTTTTATCTGTCCTTGTTTGTCCCCTCTGTGTTTAGCCCCTTGTGGGTAGTAAAGAAATAAGTATTTCGTCTGCTGCTACGTTCTGAGTTCAAATTCCGCCGTAGTCGACTTTGCCTTTCATCCTTTCGGGGTCGATAAATTAAGTACCAGTTACGCACTGGGGGTTGATGTAATCGACTTAATTCTTTTATCTGTCCTTGTTTGTCCCCTCTGTGTTTAGCCCCTTGTGGGTAGTAAAGAAATATATATCTCTTCATACAACGCATAATATCTGAAGAAAGAAAGGTTTTTTTTCTTTTTTTTTGCTGTTGTTATTTTCATCTCTATCAAAGCATGTTCTGACTTTGTCTCTCTAAAATGAAAATGGATACCACTATAAGACATCGTCTTTCGTGCTGGTGCCCCATAAAATACCATGGCGCCTCCTCTATGCATTTAGATGGGTTAAGTGATGTAAGTTATCATCTTCTTCCGGGGCCGAAACCAGTGGGACTGAACCCGGAACCATGTGACTGGTAAGCAAGCTACTTACCACACAGCCACTCCTGCGCCTATGTTACCAAAAGTGAAAGCATTTGGACCAGGTTTTGGTTTCAGAATATCACCATCTTTCAGCTTTTTACTTCTGACTACCATTTCTCTTGAATAGTAATATAAACCTCCAGATGGTAGTGATGGAAGAAACTCTTCACCTGTATACACCTCATAAATTACGCTACGGGATGCCCCTACTTCTCCGGTCTCCGATCCCTCAAATCACCATCAGTATTTTGGTAATATCTTAGT
The DNA here is from genome assembly GCF_006345805.1 of Octopus sinensis. Lineage (NCBI taxonomy): Eukaryota > Metazoa > Mollusca > Cephalopoda > Octopoda > Octopodidae > Octopus > Octopus sinensis. Next base: position 196,570,668 of record NC_042997.1, on the reverse strand, counting down.
TGCATTGCGAAGTGGTTGGCATTTCGTGGTTGGCATTCCGAAGTCGTTGGCATTTCGTCCGTCTTCATGCTCTGAGTTTAAATTCTTCTGAGGTTGACCTTGCCTTTCATTCTTTCGGGATCGATAAAGTAAGCACCAGGTAAACAATGGATTCCGCGACATACCCTGAACTTGTTAGGGCCTTGTGCTAAAAGAAATTTGAAATCAATATCAAGTCCCCTTTGTGACCGCACTTGTCCCTTCATCAACGCTACTGGGCTGGAAATATAGCCTTTAGTGTCTGCACCAGTCTGTCTTCTTGCCTGCCAAAGTATCAGATCAATTATCTAAATATTTTAGACCTCTTCCTTATCTTTAAAATCCAGCTTTTACTCAGTCATCCCCGTTTCTACACCAGTCAGATCCCCTGATTGCCAAATTAAGACACCCCACCTCATAGCATTCTATTGCACCACATCCCTAGCTCCTCGGTGCCTATGGTCGGAGCTCTTCTCCTTCTAGGCTGACTTCCTTAAGCAACAAATTTACTCCACTTCTGACCCATTGGAGAAATCTAATTGGATTGAGAGAAGCAAGCTATATAAAGTATGATCTTTTAATCCTGCAAATCTAAAGCTCTCCACTGGTTCAATTGTAGCCATTTTAGGAGGTTTACGAAGGAAGAACACCAGAAGGACGTCAATGTCACAATTTGAAAGGATTTTACACAGAACTACAATGCCTGAAAGATGACCATCTCAAAAACAGAAATTCAACGCATTTGCTGCCCGTTTCCTTCCAATCCTATACTGCAAATGTACACATACCAATGTATGTAATGAGGCCGACAGAGATGATGATTTTCAAAATAACTTCGTTGACGGCTTCACAAACATTTCCATCACCTCAATCCTAACACTACACAGAAAAACCAACAGAAATTTTTTTTCCTTTCGCTCTAAACCAAGGTGAACTGCTTTGACGATGTTCCTTCCAATATACACAAGCTGTGTCGCAGAGCCAACTCCTGTCATCAACTCTTCAATGTTTCCCTTAATACAATGAAACATTCAGTGGTGTACTTCAAAACTCAAATATAAATTTCATCCAACACCGTATGTGTGTAAATTAATTAAACTTACAACGATTATCTTTTTTCTATAATCTGACCAAACACAAAGACGGATCCGCTTCAGCAGTTTTTATTGTAATTTTATCAGTAACTAACTACATTTTTCTTAGATGTTAGGATCGATATTTTGTTTATATCCATTTTTATTGCTTTCAAATGTTGAAACAGGGAGGGCCAGCAATTTTAGGAGAGGAGTAAATTGATTACATCGACCCCGGGATTCAGCTGATATTTATTATATCGACCTCTAAAGGATGAAAGGTTTGAACTCAGAACATAAAGACGGACGAAATGCCGTTATACATTTTGCCCAGCGTGCTAATGAATTTTCCAGCTCGCCGCCCTTATATCCATTATTACTGAAGCATTCATTGTATCGAATACTCCGATTTGCATAAACGATGTATTCTTGGTACTTACCTTTTAACTTATTGACGCGATAGTCGTGTTGTTTTGTTGATAAAGAAGGACAGACAACTGCTGATGAAATCTCTACAAAAAACTGGAATGTTCCAGTTGAATCCTCTATTTTTGTTCAGGATGAGAGTGCATAAAATGTTAGTCGTTTTTGATAGTTCGGTATATTTAAGTTTAATTAATCTACGCACGTAAAGTCTATCCTTTATTCGCTCTTTCTACTGCGTTGGTTCAGCTGCAGTAAGGTGGAAGGAAGAGGTGTTAATGAGGAGGAAGAGTGAGCAATAAGCTGGACCGTACTTTGGTCCTAACGATTTTACTTATTCTATTGTTGCTGAAAATCCTCATCTTCACCCATCATCATCTTCCCCATACTCAACTTTCTCTTCCTCCTCCTCCCGCTCATCATCATCATCAAGTATCGACCGCTTTCGCTATATTGAATATCACTGATCACCATCTCAGTCTCTTTCTGTGTGCTGTCTTTATATATATATATATATATATTCGCTATATTTTAAGTCTGTCCAGTTCTTGTATTATCATTCCACGTAATTCTTGATCTTCTCTTCATCTTTCTCTCATTCTTTTTCCTTCTTCTCTTTATAATGACTGCAATCCTTTTTTTATTTAATTAAATGTCCGCAATCTTTTAGATTTTCTCTCTTTGAAGGCGTCCAATAAAATTTTCTTAATTATTTTGGATTTTTTTTTTCTTAACCATTCTTAGTACTTGATAGACTTTGTGTTCTGTCCATGATATTCTTAAAAGTCTTCTTTATGTCCACATCTCAAAGGCTTGTAATCTTTTTCTTTTTTTTTTCTTTTTGATAAAACCTTTGTTAATATCCATGTTTCAACTCCATATACCAGAGAAAACCAGACATAACACTTTAGTAATGTTTTCCTGGTTTTGATATTATTGTTTCTCGTTCTCTATAAGTTTGGCGCTTTCTATTTTGTTTGTTATGTTTTTCAAAAGACTCCATCTTTCTCAACCTTTCTTTTGATTTCTGCCTCACATTTCCTGTTTCCTGATTACACATATCCCAGCTTTATTATCTTTGTCTCTTCAATTGGCTCTTTCTTAATTGAATATATTTCTTTTTGCGACTGGTCTTTCTCGTTGATTACCCTTCACTGTATTCTTAACGGCCATTTCCATTCTATAACATATTCCTGTTGTCATTTTCTGTGATTATGAGCTACTATAGATTATCTCTATTGAAATATCTTATACCGGCACTCCTATTGGAACTCCTACAATGTCTTATATTTCTCTGCAGATCTTCTAAGTGTATGGATTAAAGACGCAAAAAGATTGTACACAACCTTGCCTGACTCCTTAACTTTAAATTACATTCTTACTGCTGTTGTTTGCTTCCAGAACATTTGTTATAATTTGAAGATTATAACCTACACCAAGTTCATATAAATACTCAGTATTTTCTACTTATTTACTCGACCAAATTACCTTTGTATAGTCTCTAAGCCAGCGGTTCCCAACCGCGGCCCCCGGGCCTTATTCCAGTGGTCTCCGACGGTATTCCATCAATAAATATATTTTTCTTTCAGTGATGTGTGTTTTATTTCTTTTGGTGCAGCACTGCAACCACCCCAACTAAAGAATTTTAGATTTTGGATCTACGACCACTTCTCTAAAACATAATCAAATATTTCGATTAGTGTGAACATTAGGCGCATGCGTGGCTGCGTGGTAAGAAGCGTGCTTCCCTATCACATGGTTCCGGGTTCAATCCAACAGCATGACACTTTGTGTAAGTGTCTTCTACAATATAGCCTCGGACCGACCAAACCCTTGTGAGTGGATGTGGTAGACAGAAACTAAAAGAATCCCGTCATGTGTATGTGTGTCTTTGTGTCTGTGTTTGTTCCCTATCACGGTTTGACAACCGGTGTTGATGTGTTTACGACTCCGTAACCTAGCGGTTCGGCAATTGGGAGCGGTAGAATAAGTACTAGGCTTTAAAAAAAATAAGTCCTGGGATTGACTCGTTCGATTAAAACCTTTCGAGGCGGTGCTCCAGCACGGCCGCAATCAAATGACTGAAAAAGTATAAGAATAAAAGAATGGGTTTTTTTTAAGTAAAGTAATCGTGCGAGGTATTTTATTTGTTAACCATTCGCCAAAGTTCTCCAAACATAAATGTATCATAGACGCTGCAGTGGCTGTGTGGTAAGTAGCTTGCTTACCAACCACAATGTCCCTGGGTTCAGTCCGACTGCGTGGCACCTTAGGCAAGTGTCTTCTACTATAGCCTCGGGCCGACCAAAGCCTTGTGAGTGGATTTGGTAGACGGAAACTGAAAGAAGCCCATCGTACATATGTATATATATATATATATATGTCTGGGTGTGTTTGTGTGTCTGTTTCTGTCCCCCCAACATCGCTTGACAACCGATGCCGGTGTGTTTACGTCCCCTAAATTAGCGTTTCGGCAAAAGAAAACGATAGAATAAGTACTAGGCTTACGAAGTCCTGGGGTCGATTTGCTCGACTAAAGGCGGTGCTCCAGCATGGCCGCAGTCAAATGACTGAAACAAGTAAAAGAGTAAAGGAGTACAAAAACAGCAAATTAGTTTAAGGCCACTCTTGATCTTATAACTACTTTGTTCCAGTCTTATTTATTCATTTATACTTAAGGCATAATAATTCCTTTGTGGGGGGCGTGAATTTTAGTAGTAACTTAACCACATGTTGCCTTAGGCTTATGGCTTTAAATCCTGTTTTATTAGATCTCGGCCGTGGATTTCCAATGCATTTTGATGTTCCTTATATTTAATTTGTTCCAGTTGCCTTTCATTGTACTTATTACATTTTCTTCTTTAAGGATTTTGTTGACATTAGCAGCTTCGAAATTGGGTAGAGACAGTCTGTCCCCATTATCCTAGAGTTCTTTTATATATTCAACCCACAAAATTCAATCTGATTATAATCAAGTAGCGTTCGCATTTTTGTCTTTAACTTTGCCTCTTTTTGCATTCTGCCGTTTGTAATCTTAGATATTTAATTTGTATAATATTTCTTTATATTTATGTCCGTTATTAATTTTTTTCATATTTTCTTAGCATTGATCATCCACTCATTTAATGATTTTGTTTTTCAACATTCACAACAAACCTTTTTATTAAATTGTTATAGCCATCTTTATATTCGTTTCTCTCCTTCTTTGAGTTTTGACAGAATTCCCTCACTCGTCCATTTTCTTCTCACTTTCTCCCTCTCGTTTCAGGAAGTGCTTTTCTTTTCTTTACAAATATTTACATGCAGGTTTTAATTATATTCTAATTATTTTCTTTCTGTTTATTCTTTATTATACGATTCGTGTATTCCTTCTTTTTAATGTGCAAATATTCGAACTTGTTTCGTATTTCCACTTTAGATTTGTTTGTATTCTGACTGTCTTGGCAAGTTTATGTTTAACCGTTCTCATCTTTTAGCCAATTTCATTTCCTCAAGTTTCATTCGAAATTTAATTACCACTGGATTATGGCGTCTCTATTGATAAGCTTTTGCAAGTTTCACAGTTTCGAAACCACCAATTTATCAGAAGATATAGACAATCTGACTTCTTGTACCATCTCTGCAACACGTATATAATTTCCGTTGTGGATCCTCAAATGGTGTTCGTGCCTACGAAATTGTATACTTGTCAGAAATGCATCATTAGTCACCTTTTCAATTTCTTTTGTCTTATCCATATTGAGCTATTCTGCTGTCGGTGTTTCATCTGCTGACTTTGGCTATAAAACCACTCATTACACGGTTTCTTTAGCGTCTTTATTACACTTTGAATTCGTAAGTAGAAACCTTATATTTCTTCAACATTGTGTTCTGGTGTCGGAACGAATACTTTTAAGACTTTCGCGTTGACCGGTATTTCTTAGCGTTTCATCAATATTCGTCCAGTTGATATTCTCTTACTTGTTTGTCATTTGACTGCGGCCATATTGTTCAGTTCAGTATCTGGTTATCTTTATCTCGTATCTCTTGTTTGTTTCATTCATTAGACTTCGGCCATGCTGGGGTATCGGGTTGAAGAGATTTAGTTGAACGAATTGACCCCAGTACACATTCTTCCAAAGCCTGGTATTTATTCTATCAGTATCTTTAGCCGAACCGCTAAGTGACGAGGACGGAAACACACAACACCAGTGGTCAAGCGGTGACTGGTTACAAACACAAAGATAAGCACGGACAGACACGTACATACATACATACATACATACATGCATACATACATGCATACATACATACATACATACATACATACATCTGTAAAAGTAATATGTGACAATTATTCGGTAGCCATGATAAAACTCCGAGTTTCGGATGCTGATGTGGAAATCCACGCCGCCATCTCTTCAGTTATCCGGCAATCGGAAAAATGCTATATATATATATATATGATGGGCTTCTTCCAGTTACCGTCTACCAAATCCACTCATAAGGCTTTGGTCGGTTCTTAGGCTATACAAGAAGACAACCAAGGTTCCACGCGGTGGGACAGACCCCGGATCAGTATGGTTGAGAAGCAAACTTCTTACCACAAAACCCAGTCTGCGCCTATAGTTATGGATTTTGTTATAGAATCTTGAACGCTTTCTTTCCACCAGAACACAACACTGTATCATTGTTTCCCTTGTAATTTTACCATCCTCTCTCCACCTAATTTCAGAATTTCCACAGTATCAGTATTTATATTTTTCCTGTATAATAATGTAAAATTGTCTTGGCTGATATTGAGTTCTTATATAACACTAGCAGTATCGCCCGGCGTTGCTCGGGTTTGTAAGGGAAATAACTATATAAGCATTTTTAGAGAGTTACTTCCCTTATATAATAGCAGAAAAATGCATTAAAAATGGGAAAAAATGATGGTAAATTTTTAAATCGTAGACTCATCGTAGACGCGCACTAATACCCAGAAGGGTTCGATATGAATCACGACTATAAGATACCCGGTTTTGGTTAAACTGCACCGCAAAATGTGGGAGTAGTTAGGAATCTAAATCGTAGGAGACAGACACTCACACAACTTCACTTTTATATATAAAGATGTTCCTTGTTGTACGAACCTTGTCTTTAGACTTAAAAATATAACTATCCGAGAGTAACTTACAATTAAGGTTCAGATTACCAGTCTTCATCAGAACTGTACCTCTAACAGAGGAGCTCCTTGTTTCTTCATAGTTGTTAGAACATAACTACAGCTCGAGGTTAACTCTAAAGGCCCCAGATACTTTATCATTTTATTGCAATCTTTTAATGTTATTTCGGAGTCCCATTCTCTTCCATGTTAGCTACCCACTAATCTTTTAATGTCTTATAAGTGCTGTGGATGTGACACACATTTTGTTATCATGCAGTCATTAATCTTTAATTTCATTAATCAGCCTCTTATACCTTCCCAGTTTTCGTCACTTTCTCTTTACTCTTTACTTGTTTCAGTCATTTGACTGCGGCCATGCTGGAGCACTGCCTTTAGTCGAGCAAATCGACCCCGGGACTTATTCTTTGTAAGTCCAGTACTTATTCTATCGGTCTCTTTTGCCGAACCGCTAGGTGACGGGGACGTAAACACACCAGCATTGGTTGTCAAGCA
>NC_042997.1:196553513-196556013 GCF_006345805.1 Octopus sinensis | reverse complement strand
TTGAATGTATAATAAATTAACAATGAAAGGCCGTAAGCTTTCAACATTCGTTAATTAAAACACTGGAAAAACGTTGCCTTTTATTACTTCTTGGAATATAAATAAGAATGTTGTCCCAAAACTAATGTAAAACTGTGCATAACCGTTTATTAACTGACATAGGTTATTCAAATCATAATTGTTGATAAAGTAACTATTCCTCTATAGACCCTTCGTATATATTTTATTATTCATATATCCTTTTAGAACTGTAAGCAATATAGCTTTTAAACAAGTTATAAATCACAGCATATACTGTTTTACTCTTTTACTTGTTTCAGTCATTTGACTGTGGCCATGCTGAAGCACCACCTTTAGTCAAACAGATCGACCCCAGGACTTATTCTTTGGAAGCCTAGTACTTATTCTATCGGTCTCTTTTGCCGAACCGCTGAATTACGGGGATGTAAACACACCACCATCGGTTGTCAATGTTGGGGGGACAAACACAGATAAACAAACATATACACACACACACATATACATACATATATATGTATATGTATATATATATATATATATATATTATATATATATATATACGACGGGTTTCTTTCAGTTTCCGTCTACCAAATCCACTCACAAGGCTTTGGTCGGCCCAAGGCTATAGTAGAAGGCACTTGCCTTCTACTATAGTTGGAATGAACCCGGAACCATGTGGTTCGTAAGCAAGCTACTTACCACACAGCCACTCCTGCGCCTATATACCAACGGTCATTTGAGTATATATATTTTTTTTTGTTGTTGTTGTTTTGTTTCGTTTCGATACCGAGTTAGTATAATGTTTTCAGTTTGGGGCACAAGGCCAGACACCGATTTAGCATATTCTGAATTCGTATAATAAATATGGAGAGATTTTTTATCAGTTTAGAGCTGAAAATATTTACAAGAGCAACACATAAAGCTGTAATCACACCAATAACACCAGAGATATATTTATAAAAAAGAAACATCGATACGATTACGAAAACTACGAGACTCTTGATGATAAATTATTCTGTCAGCCGACTTGGAGTGTTAATCTAATCAATAATATCCGATGTTACATTTGGATGACAGAATTGTAAGATCCTTGTGCTCAACTATGCCAGCCAGACAACCCCAGGCGAACTAGCTTCCGTCTGGTAACTTGACAGACAAGTCAAAACTTTGTGAGGTCTGTCAGTTATTGTAGCACAAGTAGTCACACATGAATAACTGCATTGGTTTGAAACACGAATCTTGCGATAGACATTTGTTCAAAATAAACTATAATCTCTACAACAGAGACTTAGTATTCACTTTCTCATTGCATGTATGTATGTGTATATGTGCATACATGTACAGATATGGAACACGTGTATATTATATAAGCATTATACCGATTACATTTTCTGTGTTCTCTTCGTGTTGTATACATACATACATACATATATATATTATATATATATATATATATATATTATATATATATATATATATATATATATACTAATCCGTTCTGTCTGTGTGTTGTCTTCTAGGTTCTCGGGCATCTTCCATCCGATTGCGCTCAAATTTGATATGTAGAAACCGACGGTATCAGGGAGTGTATAAGTTTTGAAAAAAATTACAAAAATTGATTCCGGGCGAGAATGCGATCGATAAAGCCGTAGGAACGTGCATCTGTAAAATCGCTTTTCTTGGAATAAAAAAAAGTCTATCTTTATTTCTTCTTTTGTTAGTGTCTCAAATTTAGGTTAAATCAGTGTTTCTCAAAGGGGAGACCTATGGGACGGTCGGACAAGTTGTTTTGAGAAAATTTGGTTTAAATGTTTGACAACTCAGCACCGTCCACTGGATGGGGGGCGTTTTGCTCGTATATATATATATATATATATTATATATATTATATATACAGTAGAATTCCTCTAATTTGAACGTGTGCTATGTTCAAGTTAGGGGACGCTGTTCAAATTTCGAAAAGAAAAGGTGTTAAAATATTTCCTCGTACTTTTCCGGGTACCTCCACTAGTATTTAATGTATATATTAAGGTGAGTACATTATACATTTTAAAGAATCATTAAATATCATTGCTACAAAAACATTGGAAATAAATTAATATTAAATAATGTTAGTTGTTAAATATTTATTACATAAATTACCTGCGTCTAACAACTCTATACAATACTTTTATTCAGTCATAGAATGAGCTTCTTCACTTTCGTTTCTGTCTTCATTTATCAAACTCACGGGGGGCTGCCATTGCATTCCTTAAGCGATCACGAAACTCCACTATTTCCCGGTGCTGTAGTCTCTTTGTGATCATATCCTTTCGAAGTAACATTGCTTGCAAAACGTAGTTATCACTAAAGTAAGGATTCCTTTCTAGAAATTTAACACTATCTCCATAGACTTTTCTGCATTATCCCATGATATTTCCTCATTAGAGTATTCTTGGCCATTTTCATTAAGCTCCCTGTCGTTGTCGCTAATTTCATG
>NC_042997.1:196530316-196553413 GCF_006345805.1 Octopus sinensis | reverse complement strand
CGGATATCAATGTCTATTTAGACACTGGTGTCGCAAATAGACTGTGTTTATTTAAAAGAATATTACTAGCGATAGAAGCACAATGCCAAAGAGTGATACTTATCTCCTACTAAATATGGGTATTGTGTTATGCTCTACAAGTCCATATGAGAGGTCCTCTCATGGTAAAAACCCATTTTCTGTGTTCTAACACAATACCCACATTGTGCCTATGTAGAAACGATTCTTTAAATTGGGCGCGAGCTAGCAGAAGTGTTAGTACGCCGGACAAAATGCTAAGCAGTATTTCGTCTGTCTTTACAATCTGGGTTCAAATACTGCCGAAGTCGACTTTGCCTTTCGTCTTTTCGGGGTCGATTAGATAAGTACCAGTCAAGCAATGGTGTCGATATAATAGGCTAGGCCCTTCCCCGAAATTTCAGGTCTTGTCCCTGTAGTAGAAAAGATCATTATTACTATTAGAGAGACAAAGACAGCGAGCTGGCAGAATCGTTAGTACGCCGGGCGAAATGCTCAGTGATATTTCATCTGTCTTTACCTTCTGAGTTCAAATTCCGCCGAGGTCGAATGTGACTTTCATGCTTTCGGGGTCTATAAATTAAGTAGCAGTTGCGTACTGGGGAAGATCTAATCGACTGCCCCGCTCCACCAAAAATTCGGGCCTTGTGCCTTGAATAGAAAAAAGAATCCTTAGCACGCTAGACAAAACGTTTAGCGGTATTTCGTCTGTCTTTACGTTCTGAGTTCAAATTCCGCCGAGGGCGACTTTGCCTTTCATCCTTTCGGGGTCGATTAAATAAGTACCAGTTACGCACTGGGGTCGATATAATCGACTTAATCCCTTTGTCTGTCCTTGTTTGTCCTCTCTGTGTATAGCCTCTTGTGAGTAATAAAGAAATAGGTATTTCGTTTGCCGCTACGTTCTGAGTTCAAATTCCGCCGAGGTCGACTTTGCCTTTCATCCTTTCGGGGTCGATAAATTAAGTACCAGTTACGCACTGGGATCGATATAATCGACTTAGTCCGTTTGTCTGTCCTTGTTTGTCCTCTCTGTGTTTAGCCCCTTGTGGGTAGTAAAGAAATAGGTATTTCGTCTGTCTTCCGTTCTGAGTTCAAACGCCACCGGGTTTCAAATGCCTTTCATCTTTTCGGGGTCGATAAATTACGTACCAGTGATACACTGGGGTCGATTTAGTCGACTTTGTCCCCTATAGTAGTAAGGATTATTAGAGAGACAGAATGTAGTTATAGTGTACAACATAATCTGCAAAATCTGTTCATAAATCCTATGAAATTCTAGAAGTACCTCATTCTTTGATATTTATTATTTCATTAACGTTATCGGAACCTATCATCCAATTTAATACTTCATATTTTTTCTTAATCTTTATTAACGGCTACCTAACAATTATTTTCATTATTATTAATTCATTGCAAGTATACGTTTTCCCTCCCAATCTTTTCAGCTATAACACCTAAATACGCTTGGTATTACTTTACAGTTGGTTTGGTTTTGTTCTTTTGTTGGGTATTTTTTGGTGGTTTTTTTTTTGGTGGGAGGCGGATTCTGGATAACACCAAAAAAGAAAGAAGAAAAAATATATAAAAAATATAAAAGCGAAAGCTCTTTCGATTGACGTGTAGTTGTTATTATATGCAATAATGCAACAAAGAAACTTTGATAATATCCAGGGGAGAAAAAAAAACTGACCCAACAACCTTCTTACAATGCATAACAACCATCTTAAAATATCAGATGATAAACAATCCGATCTGATAATAAATAATTCCACCGAGTATTTTGGCTAGAAAGCTATATTTTAGACAACCAAATCCTGTTAGACACACACATACACACACACATAAATATATACACCTCTCTGCATCTTTCTCTCTCTCTCCCTCCATCTCTTTTTCTCCGTCTCTCTTTCTCACACTATCTTTCTCTTCCCTTTCTGTCTATCGTTCTCTCTCTCACTATCTTTCTCATATATACATATATATATATATATATGTGTGTGTGTGTATATACATACATACATGTATATATCTATAAGTATGTATATACACATGTGTATGAATATATGTCTGTGTATATATGTATGTATATGAATACATGTCTGTGTATATATGTATATATGTCTGTGTGCATATATATAGGTATGCTTACTTGTGTATATATGCATGTATATATGTCTTTATGTGTATAAGTATACACATATATATATATATATATATATATATATATATATATACATGCATATATATATATGTATGTATATGGAGGCATGTATGTGTGTATGTTATATATTGGCGGCTATATACAATATACGACTATAATCCATAAAACTCTTAACAGTGTATAGACTCTGGAGCTTATTAACTACAGAAACCTCCTCTCTCCCTCACTCTCTCTCCCTCTCCTTTTCTCACTCCCTCCCTACTCCCCTTACTCCTCCTACTCCAATACATCCCCTCTTAATACAATAATAGTATTGATCTATTCAAGATCAAGGCTCTACTCTTCTTCTGCAAATTTTATCTGCAAATAAATCTTCAGCCTTTTCCTTGCCTTCCAGCTGGTTTGTTTGTTTGTTTGTTATTAGTTGTTTGTCGCTTTTTTTTTATTATTATTATTATTATTTTCTGCTTGGTTCTCTTTCCTACCATGTTATTCTTCGAGCAATGATTGAATGCTCTGTGAAAGCCCACCTAAAAGACCATACCTTATTCACCTACATCTTTCTGCATCTTTTTCTCTCTCTCTGTCTCTCTCCTTCCTTTCTCTGTCTCTCACTATCTTTCTCTTTCTCCCCTTCTCCCTATCTTTCTCTCTCTCTCACTATCTCTCACATTCTCTCTTTCTATCTATCATTCCCTTTCGAGCCAATGATGTGGTGGGAGGCAGCACGTCTTGCTGGAAATACCAGCTAAATTTCTTCAAATCACACCTACCTTTAACATCTTCAAACAGGAAACACACATTCAACAGTCCCTGACACATACATACGTACATACATATATATGCATACATTTATGTATATATATATATATATACACGCATACATTTATATATATATACATATATACATACATACATACATACAACAATATCCCACAATGCATTTGCAGTACCAGTGCTGATCCAAATATTTGGGATACTTGATTGATCTGTTGAGGAAATCCACTCCATAAATATCAAAACCCACAAAATCCTGACAACAAAAGATAACCTCTACAGAAACAGTGATGTTGACAAGCTCTACCTAAGAAGAAATGACGGTAGTAGAGGCCTCAGATCAGTGCAGACAGCTTTTGAATGCTGTTTGGTATCCCTCAGGCAGCAACTTTTAAGATACAGCGGCAAAAACAAATATATTAATGTAGTCCTGTAAAGTGAAGTGATCAACATTGTATGAGTTGGCAGTGAACTCCTTAAGGAACACTCTCTTCCTGATGATCTCCTATACAGCCCCAAAGCATCTGGGCTCTCTTACCTCAGAGAAGACCTGGATGGAAAGCACTCAGCATAAAAAAAAAGACCACGCATGGGTATGTTGCCCGGAAGCTTGAAGAAGACAGTAGAATTGACACGAAGCGCAATCTCTCTTGGACATAAGACCACTACATCACATCACACTTTGAAGGCTACGCGTTTGCAATCCAGGAACAGGAGATTGCCACAAAGTACTTGGTTAACAAGGGAGACAGTGACATTCTTGTAATCCCAAGGTACAACTTCATATGTAGGCTATGTCATGTTTCTGTGGAAAACATTAAGCATGTGGCTTAGTAGCTGTCCTAAAATGTCGTCACGGTACTACCTCTCTATGCGCTACGATGATTTTGCTAAACCAATTTACAATGCCATCAGCAAGAAAGACTATCCTGAAATAAATTTAGAAAATGCCTCTGGTATGGAATACATTCATAAACACCAACTCAAGGAATACTGGTGGAATCTTCCCATCAAAACTTCTGTCAAATGTAAACATAACAGGCCGGATATTGTTGTTTGGGACAAAGGGGCAAATGTATGTACTATCATGGAGGTTAGATGCCATGCAGATATAAATGTCTCTGTGAAAATCAAAGAAAAAGAGGAAAAAGAGGACAACTGCTTCGAAACCTCCAGCTTCTATATCCAGATTATGAATTCATATTCATACCAATAACAACTGGAGCATTAGGTTTTGTTACTAAATGCTTAAAGGAAAATCTCGATAAACTGGGATTTTCAGGAAGAGAAATCTACCGGCTAAGTCGTACATGAGAAGTGCAATCTGTAAGTGGAATTGTAAAAATATGCAAGACTTTTCTCAAGTTCCAAATGTGAATTTGTCTGTATTAACTTCATCCCAGAGAAGGAGCCTTGTATCTTTGTTGGAAATCGGCTCCCTTCTCAGTGAAAGATTTATAACAATTAAGAAATAGAAGAAATATATATATATATATATTAAACTAGCACTCCATCGGTAATGACGACGGCGAGGTTTCAAGTTGATCCGATCAACGGAACAGCCTGCTCGTGAGATTAATGTGCAAGTGGCTGAGCACTCCACAGACACGTGTACCATGAACGTAGTTCTCATGGAGATTTAGCGTCAAGCAGAATGTGTCAAGACTGGCCATTTGAATTACAGGTACCGGTCACTTTTGCCAACTGAGGGTACTGGAGCAACGTGAAGTAAAGTGTCTTGCTCAAGGACACTACGTTACCAGGAATCGAAGTTGCAATCTAACAATCGTGGGCCAAATACCCTAGCCATTATGTTATGCACCTTCAAACATACACACACAGATACACACACACACACACACACACAAATATATATATATATAATATATATATATATATATATATATATATATATATATATATATATATATATATGTGTATGTATGTATGTATGTATGTATTCTTTTACTTGTTTGTCATTTGGCTGCGGCCATGCTGGAGTTCCGCCTTTAGTCGAACAAGTCGATTTCAGGACTTATTCTTTGTAAGCCTAGTACTTATTCTATCAGTCGCTTTTGTCGAACAGCTAAGTGACGGGGGTGTAAACACACCACCATCGGTTGTCAAACGAATTTGGGAAGACAAACACAGACACACATATACATAGATAGATAGATAGATAGAAAGACAGATATACGAAAGGCTTCTTTCGGTTTCCGCCTACTATATCCACTCGCAAGGCTTTGGTCGGCCCGAGGCTATAGTAGAAGACACTTGCCCAAGGTGCTACGCAGTGGTACTGAACCCGGAGCTATGTGGTTGGTGAGCAAGCTACTTACTATATAGCCACTGCTATAACTATATATATATATATATATATACTCACTATACAGTCACTGCTATGCCTATATATATATATATATATAATTACCTGAAAGCTAAAGTTCGTGTTGCTGTAGGTCATCTCAACAGGGACTAACCTGGAACTAAATAACTCTCACATTCCCTGTTCCCCCCCTCTCTCTCTCTCTCACACACACACACACTCTCTCTTTCACATACAAATGCGCGCGCGTCACGTATCATATCATTGGCAATTCAACTTGGCAACAAATGCCAAGTGTCTTGAGAGTAACATCAGGTGTCGAACTCATCATGGCAAATTAACGAAACTCATCTATTTCCCCCAATTTACCACTAATTATAATGGTTATATTTTCTGTGTCCTGAGATATCTCTTCAACACCTAAGTCCACTGGGTATTCTGAAACTTAACTGTTGGTGGCAAATTACAAACCAGCGACCTCTTGTTAACCTATCACCGTGGTTAATTACCCCTTTTTCTCCTCATCGAATTCCTGTCAGAATTGCAAGTTTGACATTAATTTGTTTTTGTTTTGTTTTGTGGGGAGGGACGTACTCAAGTCTCTTTTCAAGTCAATTCGTGATTGATTAATAGAAAGTGGGGAAATCAGCCTTTAAAACTTCCTCTTGATTGTGGAGTAAATAATTTCATTGGTGCTGGTTTGGTTGTGTGGTTAAGAAGTCTACTTTAGGACCATGTAGTTTTGGGTTCAGTCCCAATGCGCGGCACCTTAGTTGAATATCTTCTACAATGGCCTCAGGTCGAACAATATCTTGTGGATGGATTTGGTTTGGGAAAATTCTGCTTAAGCCCGTCGTGTGTGTATGTATATTTACGTGTGTATCTTTGTTTTTGTGTTTGTCTGCCATCGTTTGGCAACCAGCGGTCGTGGATGCGCAATGGCCCAATGGTTAGGGCAGCGGACTCGCGGTCGGAGGATCGCGGTTTCGATTCTCAGACCGGGCGTTGTGTGTGCTTATTGAGCGAAAACACCTAAAGTTCCACGAGGCTCCGGCAGCGGTTGGTGGCGACCCCTGTTGTACTCTTTCGCTCCAACCTTCTCTTTCTTCCTGTTTCTTGTCACCGACTTCCTACGCAACCACTGAGCCTTGATGCGCATTCATCCATCCGATGATGCTCTCGGTGTCGGGGGTTGACCTGCTTTCTCTTCTGCAGGTCTTACGAATAGTACAGGACCATGTTTCGGACTTCTCCCACTACAGACAATCCTGAGGCGCGATCTTGCGAGCTCTGGGACGAAGACCGCTTCGCTAAACAAACAAACAACCAACGGTCATTAGTTTGCGATCCATAACATAGTGGTTCAACAAACGTGTCCGATAAAATAAGCCCCAGACTTAAAAATAAGTACTGGGGTCGATTTGTTCCGCTAAACTCTTCACAGCGGTGCCCCAGCATCGAATGACTGAAACAAGTAAAAGATAAAACACAGTTCTTCTCAGCTTAACATTCTTCTTCATCTTTTCTCCGCTATGAAGACAATATCTTTCATATCATTTTTCCCCTTTATGGAAGCTCATAGTAAACGATCTTTTTGATACTAATCACAAAATACATACAGAAACGGACATTTTGCATTCATCAATGGGCGCATGGCTCTATGGTGAAGAAATTCGCCTCGAAACCAAGTAGGTCTAGTGTTGATCCCACTGCACAACCTTGAGTAAGTGGGTTTTTTCCCATAACTTCAGATGGGTTAAGTAACACGATTTTAGTGCGATTTGACTGCCGAAAACTGTGCAGAAGCCACATATTATTTGTGTGCATGAATGCATGTGTGTGTAGACAGACAGACATGCAGACAGGCAGGCAGGCAGGCAGGCAGGCAGGCAGGCAGGCAGGCAGGCAGGCAGGCAACTATGTAGAGAGATAAGATCATATGTATATGTTTGTATGTATACATTGGGCAGAGATAGATAGATAGATATGTTTCTTTATTAGTCACACAAGGCTGAACACAGAGGGGACAAATTACAAAGTAGAGCTTTTCTTTTTGGAGAGAAAAAAGGGGTGTAGCTTTTCGATCAAAAGGGGTCGTAAAAAAAGAAAGAAAAAAGAAAAAAAAACGATCAATAGGGATCGTGTATCACAGAAATGTCATAGTGAAAAGTGTAAAGGGGGGAAACAGATAAGGTTTATCCGTAGAAAGAAAAGCCTACGGAAAAGACCACGGTAACCTCGGTCAATAATGATAGATAGATAGATAGATGTGTAACAGCAACTGATATATACATCGGTGAGAAAAACCAATGCTTTACTAACAAATTCCTTTGGGATGTTTGTCCTGCATCAAATTTCGCTGCAGACATTTCTTTCTCTCTCTCTCTCTCTCTCTCTCTCACCGCCAAATATGCAATGTTACGATGTGCCAGTAATTGCTTCATTGGAAACCTGTAACCAACGACATTATTGTTCACAAATTATGATATAAGATATATAAAAATAAAATATATAGAAAACAAAATAGAAATGGTGATCAGATATCTTTGAAATTGCCTCTCATGATGAAATAATTTTGTCTATTATATAAAAAGTACATACTGTTTCTTTAATCATTTTCTTTTGCTTCTCATCCAAAGAGAAATTATATTGCTGGTAGGTTTGATAAATTTTAGATAAACGGCCGCTTTCCAATTTCTTTTATTCGTTAATAACGTTTATTCAATTTACGTTATATAAAAATTCCTATTAAATAATTCCGATAAATGTTGCTAAAACCATTTGTGTAATGATGTGATACATCTCCCAATAATATTACACTGATCGTTAGAAATAAACAGACATACGTTTTAGCTTATACTTACGTTAGCCAATGTGTTTATGTACGAAGCACCAAAGTTTTATTAGAAAACCTATATAACTTTGGTGGAGAGAAAATCGCTGATAGCACCAAAAGAAATTCATAATCCACATGTGTTTGTTAATATATATATATATATATATATATATATATATATATATATATATATATATATATAAAGTTAATCCAAACAAGAAAGCACAAAAAAAACACAACAACGCGAGGACGTGGAACAAATATAGTATTATTGGACGCTCAGGAAAGAAGGAGGGTTTAACGTTTCGTCGGAAACATAAGAGAAGGAACGATCCAGAGAAGGGAAGACAGAGGAAAAAAATCGCCAACGGTACACACGAGGTCACATTTTATATATATATATATATATATTTGTAAGCAGTTATACTTTAATTTCAATGTTTTCGATTTTACAAAGGTATGGATTAAATATATTTTTTCTAGTTATGAAATATAATGTATAATGCGATGCGGATTATGACTTTATTATTCTATTATTGAAATTCTATTATTCTATTTTATTGGCTAAACTAGCAAAATGAAGCAAAGTAACAGCAAATATATAGTGCGTGTGTTTTTATTGGCTAAACTGGGAAAATGACCATTCAAACTTTTACTATAATGCAAAAATAAGTAGGGCATATCTATTTTATTGCTCAGGATAAAATAAACCCGTATACATTTAGATTTAACACTTTCTTGTACATTAAAAACTAAGACTGTCTCGGAAGAGATCTATTTACTCTCAACAACGTTTGTGAAAATATACCGAACTAAGCTATGAGTGAGACTGTTGAACTTTAGGGCACAATTCATTGGCGAACTCGGTCTGCTTTCACAATTGTCTAAAAGAAGAATTTCTCTTTAGAGACAGTTGCCGAAACGAAGATCTTTTCTCATTTGAGCGTAAATGAACGTGTTAAATGTTTATGCACAAAGTTTTATTTTGGTCATTACTGATTAGTGCACCTTTAGAACTTCGCCTACAACAGACGCAACCGGTGACTCCCCACATTATATATTTTATATACCATGGAGTCACCAGTGACTCCCAACGGTAATGTTTTTTATGGACCTTCACATTAATGTGATTCTAATTACCTTATTTGAACTCTAGGAAAGATACAGAATATGTTTCTTAGTGTTTTTCGTGTGATTTTCGATTGCGGAGACTTGAGATTCATCAGAAGTTGGGGGACCAGGCTCGATATCAGAAGGGCACAAATCGCAGTCATCTTCATCATTCGAGCGTTACTCTCCAAAAATGAAAAGAATTAAAGCTTAAATAATCTGGAATATAATCTGTAGGCAAAAAATCATAAATAAATTTTTTATATCCATATAGGTATAATAGTGGAGGCGCATGGCTTAGTGGTTAGGGTGTCGGCACCATGATTGTAAGATTGTGGTTTCGATTCCTGGACCGGGCGACGCGTTGTGTTCTTGAGCAAAACACTTCATTTTACGTTGCTACAGTCCACTCAGCTGGCAAAAATGTTTAACGCTGCGATGGACTGGCGTCCCGTTCAGCTGGGGAACACATACGCCATAGAAACCGGGAAACCGGGTCCATGGGCCTGGCTAGGCTTTAAAAGGGCGCATTTATTATTATTCATAGGTATAATAACCATTTTAACACTTTTTAACGTGTGTCACGGTGATTCCCGTGGTACATATTGAATATAAAATTTGTTCTGTAGCGCGGGAGTCCCCGGTGATATTCTTTTCTACTCTAGACACAAGGTCCGAAATTTGGGGGAAGGGGGTCAGTCGATTAGATCGACTCCAATACGCAACTGCTACTTAATTTATTGACCCCGAAGGGATGAAAGGCAAAGTCGACTTCGGCGGAATTTGAACTCAGAACGTAACGACAGACGAAATACCTATTTCTTTACTACCCACAAGGGGCTAAACACAGAGAGGACAAAGAAGGACAGACAAACGAATTAAGTCGATTATATTGACCCCAGTGCGTAACTGGTACTTATTTAATCGACCCCGAAAGGATGAAAGGCAAAGTCAACCTCGGCGGAATTTGAACTCAGAACGTAACGGCCGATGAAATACGGCTACGCATTTCACCCGGCGTGCTAACGTTTCTGCCAACTCGCCTGCCTTTTCTGCCTGCTCGCCGCCTTTCCAGTGATATCGATGTAATAGTTTATATAGTGAACTAGAACATACGCATAGTTAAACAAAAATTTTAACGCGTAATTTATAACAAAATTAGACTGCTGATGCAAAAAGAAATAGGGAGCAAAACTGGCAGGTAAAGTTTTAAATATATACTCATATTCATTGGTCAAGCTAGCCACCTACGTTATTATAACAGCTCGTTTTTCATCATTTCATCATATCCTGTAGCTCTAACAAACTTCCATAAAACTCTCAGACTTATTCCAACAATCAAATATGGCTGACATGATTAATCTGGCGTTGTTGAAACTCCGGAAGTTTAGTGATAAAAGTGTATGTCTTCCCACAAATTGCATTTCAAATAGTTGCTCTGAGGTGTTGAACCACCATATGTGCTAGTTAGTATGACACATACCAACCATTTCCGAATTGTCTGATGTCATTGACTATCAGGTGATTTATATTAGTGAATATTTTTTCCAGTTAGAGGAATCTATTAAGTTCAATACAATAACTATAAAATATTCGTGTCTGTGCACTTTTTTTTTACTATAATTCCTAAGGAATACAAATCGAACCACTTCAAAGCAATATTCATTGTAAAAACTTAATCTATTTTCATATGACATTTAATAAGAGGTGATGTTGAGATTGTTTAAGGAAAATGACAAGTCTTCGACATCTTAAATGTTGCAGCCAACTTTACAAGGTTTTCTAAGATAAAAGCAAGAGACGAAAAAGAAAAAAATATTTGGAGAAATTAAAAATAGAAAACGCGGTTTTACATCATTATATTTAATGTGGTGAAATTTTTTTTCTCTATTTTTTTGGCATTTATGGTGAAAGAAAAGATTAAAAACGTCAACGACTTTATTATTTTTTTTTCTTTCGTTTAGAGTGTTTAATTCCATGGGTTTTTCATTGAACTGACATTCAACTAAGGAGATTTATGGAAAGGTGACAAAATAAAAATATAAATAACTACTGGTTAACTCAATCGAATCCATACGGCAAAGAACCATTTTCACACCCTTTCCTTTATTCAAGTAAAACTTGTCTAAAACGATTATTTTCATTTTATGTAGTATTTCACTCAAACACACACATACACACGCACATACGCACACACAAACGGACACCCTCCGCCATCAAAGGCAATCGAGTTACCCAAGAAGTAATTCTAAGGTGAGACTTAAAATACTGCTGTAGTTATCAAATTGTATTAATGATGTTTAATTAACAACATGCTTCAACAGAAATTGTTAAAACGTAAAATGTCTGAAAAGTTTCAATCGATTTTCTGACATAAAGATGAGTTTAGCTGCGGAATAATAAATCAAACGAATATATATATATATATATATATATATATAATATATATATATATATATATATAAATAAAGGATTAACACCTAGAAATATATTTTGCAGAGTTTCGGCATAAGAAAGTAATAATGGTAATGCAACAAGCAAATATTCATATCTCAGTGATATATGGAATATAGTATGTATATATATATACATATACACATAGTACATCCTGTGTGTACAGTTGCATGTGTATACATACATGTGCAAGTATATATATGTGTATATATATATAGATCGCATTATATTATGTTATATACGTATGTATATACACAAGAATATATCTATGGATTTATTGATAAATATACAATTATATGCATGTGTGTATATATGTATATACATATATAAATTGGGTATGGATGTGTGTTTGTGTGTAGATATATATATGTATATATATATATATATATATATATCAAGATTCAATAGGGTATAAAATGCCACTTGCTAGCCACCTTATTATTACTACAAATAACGGTAATAATGCTTCTTATACATAAGCATATACATTTAAATGTATTTCTTTGTATATATATGACTACGCACTCACACATACATATATATATATATATATATATATTCATATATATATATTCATATATTCATTTATAAATTTAGATGTCATAGCGTCTGCTGTAACTGAAAGAATTCCATCACGAAAGTTCCATTGAATACCACACAAAGCTGTTAAATTCCCCTTAAATTTAAATATAATTCATGATGCGTCAAAATTATCGTCCCCCAACTGTGTTACCGTGGAGCTGAGTCACCGACCAGGTCACAGTTGTGCGACGAAACTTTTAACACCTCATAAAATAAATTGAAATCAAAAGTGAATTTAACAGTTTTGTGTGGTTACTAAATGGCTTTTTTATGATGTACTTGCTTAAATTTATGTTGAAATTATTTTAATCTTGAAAATCAATATCAACGCAGAAAGAAAATCTTATATTGATTGACTAAGTTTTACTGTTCATAACTTATTGATATCGATAAATTTGATAAAACTACCAAGAGGAAACTAGTGTTTGATAAGTTGGACCTATTAATGTCAAATGTTCGTAATTTCCTATAAGCTGCTCCAAACGAACATGGTCATACCATTAATAAAACTCCTGACATTTCCCAGCTTTTTACACGATGAAACTTCGCTAATAAGGCATAAAATCTATGTGTCAAACAGCTGTTCCGTCAAGGTTAAATGTAATAAGCTCCTCGTTTTCGGATTAGCCAACCTTCCAGAATAACCCAAGTTTAATGCTCACTCGCATCAATTTATCATTGTCCGTATCAAAACCTGTCTCGTCACGTGATCACTAAAATATGCAGTTCTTGTTGGTGAGTGGTGGGGGGAGTTAGAGCCTGGAAATAGGATTAGCAAAGACATGTTATTAAATCGTTATTTCCGATTCTTTCTTCAATGCTACACTTCAACATAGTCTTTTGGAAATACCTTTATATTACAAAAGGAAGATTCACACGAATTTTCCCTCCTACCGTTTTTGGTCTCTGCTCTCTATTCTCTTTTTCTCTCCTCCTCCTTTTTCATTCTTTCTCTCTCTCTCTTTTTCTCTCTCTCTCTCTCTCTCTCTCTTTCCCTATCTTCCCACTTTACCCCATCTCTTTGCTCATCTCCTTTGTCTTTCTCACGCTTAATATCGCCATTAACAATGCACCGAGGTCAACACAGTAAAGATACATTGATTAACGAGGTAGAAGGTTAGCTACACCAATCCCTTTAAAACTGACAGAAGCGATTTGAAACTGCAAAACTAATTTCTCATTTCTATGTAGATCCACTATGAAATAAGCAGAGCATAATTGGTCGATTTCAAGTTCGAAGAGGTTGCTAGAAGCCTGATCTGATTTTTATGGGAAATTTTGCATTAATATCTCCGAAAAGTTTGGCTTATTAAAACAATATCCCGAACCCGGTGTTCTCCAAGTAGTTTTAGATTTTCTATTAATCACACATTTATATATATCTGTGCGTGCTTGGTTACGTTCTTAGAACTTACACACACAGACGTAACAACACCCGTAATAACAAACATGAGTGTGTCTTAAGATGGAGAAAGAACTGAAGAAGGAAGGAAGGGAAGAAGCAGAAACATAGTTGGTGGGTATAAAACAATATGCCGATAAAACCAATCAATTATTCTTACTTCACATATGGTGGTTCAATATCTCAGAGCAACTATTTGAAATGCAATTTGTGGGAAGACATGCATTTTTCTCACTAAACTTCCGTAGTTTCAGCAACGCCAGATTATATCGTGTCAGCCATATTTGATTGTTGGAATAAGTCTGGGAGTTTTATGGAAGTTTGTCAGAGCTACAGGATACGTATTTCTGTCTTTCCTGGATGAGGACAGCCGAAGTTAAATATATTAACCCACGGTCATATACGTTGATAGATAATTTTCTCACGTTTTTTTTTTCTTTCTATTTACGGGTATATATTTAGGAGTACGTACATTTGGATACACATACACGCACACACACACACACACACACAAACAGCATACATATACACACACGCATGCACATATTTATATATAGGCGTGTGCACACGCACATTATATAGATAGACGTACAGGCAAACAAGCAGACAGACAGGCAGAGAGAGAGAGACAAACAGACAGACTGATGGATGGATGTGAGTATACGTATGTGTGTGAGTGTATATTTGTGTGTATATACATTTACGTATCTATGCATATATATACAGTCATAGGAAAGATTAAGTTGGAAGTTATTATTGACGGCTATCGTTCTTTGTTGTGGAGGCACATGGCGTAGTGGTTTGAACAGCGGACTCGCGGTCGAGGGATCGCGGGTTCGAATCTCAGACCGGGTGATGTGTGTGTTTATGAGCGAAGCACCTAAGCTCCACTCGGCTCTGGCAGAAGGTAATGGCGAACTTCTGCTGACTCTTTCGCCACAAAATTTCTCTCACTCTTTCCTCCTGCATCTTGCAGCTCACCTGCGACGGACCGGCATCCCGTCCAGGTGGGGAACCTATATGCCAAGGAAACCGGGAAACCGGCACTATGAGCCAGGCGTGACTCGAGAAGGAACAAACATCTTTCTTTGTTATTACTAATATACGCATCTTTTATAGGAAGGCGGCGATCTGGCAAAGTCGTTAGCACGCCAGGTTCAATGTTTAGCGGCATTTTGTTCGTCTTTACGTTCTAAGTTCAATACCGCTCCAATTCGATTCTGCCTTTCTTCCTTTCGAACTCGGTGAAAGAAATACCAGCTGAGCACTGGGGTCGATTTAACTCTCCTGAAATTACTATCCGTCTGCCAAAATTGAAACCAATATATTTTTATAGTCCAGCAATTTTTTCAATTCAGTTCAATTTTTATTGGCTCAGAAAGCAAAAGCAAGGCCATGTAGGATGACAAGGAGGGTGTTCATACAAAGAGCTCAGGCCATTTCTAGTCAAGAGAGGCTTTGAACTATCTCGTCTGGCAGCTTATTCCACGGATCCGCAACCCGGACGCAAAAACCCCCTCTCCTTCGATTGAGATGAAATCGTCGTAGATAGTGCTTTTCGGAGTGACCCCGCAGCCCACGCTCTGGAGCAGGAGTGAAGCAATTTAGCAGTTGGGAGTTGGACTAAATGTGTTACAATAATATAGTTGTTTCTTTTACATTTTGAGCTGATTTATGATCTAAACCGGCTTGTATTTTATTTCTAGTTTGTGATAAAATCAGTATACCAACGATATACTGAGGTTTCTTCCATCGCCTATAACTCCGACACCCGCTCACCTACAAAATATTGGCTTTGATCTAAAAACTAATCAATAATAATATATTGTTCTAAAACATCTGTCAATGTTTGAAAACGATGGTTGACAATAAAACTTGTACTTAATATTTCTTTCATCAATATATTGAATATCAGTCTGTAATGGAACCTCGTACACTCAATAAAAATTCATTTTTAAAAGTGAAACTAGCCAAACAGTATTTACTTTGAAACCCTCTACTTTGTTCGGAGATTGTCTGCTTTTGTATGCAAACAGCTTTCAAATGTTCATCAAGGGAAAGTGTTGATGTGCTTAAAAGCTTTTATCTCCTATGTTCCTTTACATTTATAATCCATATTTTTAAAAGAAAATTGTCATTAAATATTTATGGTTCACCGATTATTAAGGTTATGCGTAAATAGTGAGACATTCCGAACGATTATCAATATTAACTCTGTGATCGATATTAAACTTACTAAATCTACCAGTGCTTTGTTTTACTACATTAAGTGGTTCGACATCACTATTCTTCACCTAAATTTCTGATCTTGTTTCCAATATCGATCTGCTTATCTTTAGTACAAACCTACAAAAGTTGAAAAACGTATAAGCAAAACAGATAAAAACATTGAATATTTATTTTTTAAGTCAACAGTTTTCTTCAGAAATTAAGAAAAAAGTAGGAAGTATATCTTATATCTAAAACCCTCCCAGACAGAATATTGACTCCATAGAATTTTCCCAAACAGATACATAACTCCAATTCTCCTGTAAGCACTTCGAAGAAAGAATAAAAGGGTAACATTTTTGCATTTCTTTAATAAAAACTGTTTATGATGAGAGAAACAAAAGATTTCATTATTGTGTTTTGTCTTTCAGCGTTTTTCTTTTGTTAAAAAAAAAAAAAAAAAACAGGGATTTGTTCTATTTTAATCTTCAACAAAATCGCAATTTTTCCCAGGCTTGCCTTTGTTCGGTTGTTATTTCTTTTCTTTCCCTGATTTGTTTCTTATTAATATTTTGTAGTCTTTGGTTTTGAAAGAAGCGAAAAGCACTTAGAGTGTTGTTTGAAACTCAAAAAAACATGAAACGATGTTGTGTGACATTTGTTAGTCAAAAGTGACATTTTTAATAAAAGAAAAAGAGACATTTTTTGTTCATAAAGCATGATGTCCTTGAAGGATATTTTCATATTTTATAAAGGAACATAATTTCATAAATCATTTACATGAAGGCAAACTTTAGTCACTCTAATTTCAATGTATCTCATAGTTTTATAGTGTTAATTTACGTTTCTAGTGTGCGTGTGTGTATGTATATACCTATATCTATCTATCTATCTATCTATATATATATATATATATATATATATATATATAATGTATGTATATGTTTGTGTGTGTGTGTTTGTCCCCCATCATCGCTTGACAACCGATGTTGGTGTGTTTACGTTCCAGTAATTTAGGAGTAGCTGTGTGGTAAGTAGTTTTCTTACCCACTGCGTGGCACCCTGGGCAAATGTCTTCTACTATAACTAACCTCGAACCGACCAAAGCCTTATGAGGGGATTTTGTAGACAAACTGGAAAACGCCTGTCGTATATATATATATATATATATATAATGTATGTATATGTTTGTGTGTGTGTGTGTTTGTCCCCCATCATCGCTTGACAACCGATGTTGGTGTGTTTACGTTCCAGTAATTTAGCGGTTCGGCAAAAGAGACAGATAGAATAGGTACTAGGCTTACAATGAATAAGCCCTGGAGTCGATCTGTTCGACTAAAGACGATGCTCCAGCAAATAAAAGAATGTGTGTGTGTATGTGTGTGTGTGTGTGTGTGTGTGTGTTGTGTGTGTGTGTGTGTGTTAAATAGAATGAGACAACAAAGTCAAGGCTGTGTGGAATTTTTAGGACATTTATAAAGAGAAAGTTAGTCTTTCAGCTGTTTCTTGGATATTAGGGATACCCCTTCATCAGAGATGATGTGAGATGGTTGTTTGTTCCTTCTCGAGCCACACCTGGCTCATAGGGCCGGTTTCCTTGGCGTATAGGTCCCCCACCTGGACTGGACACCTGTCCGTCGTAGGTGAGCTGCAAGATGCAGGAAGAAAGAGTGAGAGAAAGTTGTGGCGAAAGAGTCAGCAGAAGTTCGCCATTACCTTCTGCTGGAGCCGCGTGGAGCTTAGGTGTTTCGCTCATAAACACACACATCGCCCGGTCTGAGATTCGAACTCGCTATCCCTCAACCGCGAGTCCGCTGCTCTAACCACTAGGTTATGTGCCTCCACATATGAGATGGTTACATAGAGGGAAATAGTAGGGTTCAGTATAAAGAGTTATTTTGGAAAAGGATGGAAATAAGAAGTATAAAGGGAAATAAGAGAATAAAAGTAAAAATAAAAATATATGTAGGATGTTATACCATGGTACCCACAACACTCCACCCAGGCCAGTGGTCTCAAATTCCACCAAACATGTGATCATGTGGTAACTGGCTGTGCTCTAGGAGAAACATATGGAGGAACTTCATGAGAGGAAGCTTGTCAGATACTAGGAGTTGGTAGAGTAGCACAGAAACTGGGGTTAGTGTGCAGGTTGTAAAGCAAAAGAAGTGGACTGTCGGGGTTTCATGGGACGTTCATTCTACAAAGCTCTGACTGGGATTTGGGTTACTATCGCAGCAACGAGTGGGGGGCTATAAATTCTGTCACTAAAGCTGCTAAGAATATCACTAGGCGGCTTTGGATAAAGCGAGCGAACTAGTGGTTTGCTACTACTGAGAAGCGAGCTAGGACTTGATCAACCCCGGTTGGGTCAACAGGGCGAGTGGGTCTGATGTTGAAAGACCCGAAACCCCTGGGACTCCAAAAACGCTAGTAATGATGCAGACCGGAGCATCCACGCGATGTATCTTAAAACTATATATAAATTACGTTAAAAAAAAGCAATTTTATGCATTTCACAAATGTTACTTAATCACCTTCAAAAAACTCCCCTTGGCTGTCCACATTTTCCCAGTGGTTCTGCCACAGCTGGTAACACCTCTGGAACGCCTTTTCTGAAATAAAATGGATCTCCACCGTCGTTTTTCTCAGAATTTCCTCTCGCAACTCAAATTGCTTCCCTTTCACTGAGGGCTTTCTCAATTTGGTTTTACATTTCTGCAAGCCTAGGATTTGTCACTCATTAGAACCACCGATAGAGATTTTGCGAAATACACACAGTATAACATTGTAATTTCTCAGTTGGAAAGATCTATTCAAAGCAGCCTTCATGCTGTCATGCATTTGGAACTTTAAGGTACCATCAGTTATTGGCTTAATGTTTGTTAATCGATACCAGAATTTATGTTTATAATGAAGCTATGAACATCGATAGAATGAACTAAAGGAAATGTTTTTTAAAAAATGCGGTTCATAGCGCTGGCTTAGAATCCAAGTGACTGGTAAAATAACAAGACAGTAATTTAAAATTTAAGAATACTTTCATTAAACAAACCAATGAGAGCCGAAACAGGTTCCATTTCTCGTTGAGTAAATAAGAATTTGTGAAGGCGCGTGGCTTAGTGGTTAGGGTGTCAGCATCACGATCGTAAGATTGTGGTTTCGATTCCTGGACCGGGTGATGCGTTGTGTTCTTGAGCAAAACACTTCATTTCACGTTGCTCCAGTCCACTCAGGTGGCAAAAATGTTTAACGCTGCGATGGACTGGCGTCCCGTCCAGCTGAGGAACACACACGCCATGGAAACCGGGAAACCGGACCCATGAACCTGGCTAGACTTTAAAAGAGCGCATTTATTTATATTTTTTAAATAAGAATTTAATTCAATAATAGAGAATTTTGATTCTGTTTTACTGATCGTTAGTGTTAGTCTAAATTCCTGCAATATTTATTATCGATATATCATGTGAGATATGAAACGCTAGACATTTCCTCATTATATATAGAAACATCATGATAAAAGTCCATTATTCTTGATATATTGAGAAGCATGAAACAAACGATATCACCATATGCTATTTAGCACCATTAATTTCCTATGTTTATAAGCAAGCAGCTAAAATTGCGGATCCAGATCAATAGCTTATGCAGTTCTCTATTAAAAATCTTAAAATACAAATTTTTTTTCATCATTGTTTGAAGGAAATCATTTAGATAATACAACGCGTATGTCAGAATTACCGTATCTCCGGTAAATATATTTCCTACAAAGACGGTTCTCCTCAAATACTTTTTCTTTAATGCTAAAACTAGGAAAATGGTGGTATTGCAACAGTGATTTCTGATAAAGACACAAGGCCAACAATTTCAAGGAGAGAGATGAGTCGACATCACTGACCTCAGTATGTTACTGGTATTTCCTTTTATTGGCCAGCAAAAGTTGAAGGACAAAGTTGATCTCGGTACGATTTGAACTCAGGACATAAAGAACCAGAACGAACACCGCAAAGCATTTTTTAAACAATCTAATGACTCTATCAGCTCGTCACCATATGACATTGCAATGTTTATAACATACAAGGCGGCGAGCTGGCAGAAACGTTAGCACGCCGGGTGAAATGCTTAGCAGTATTTCGTCTGCCGCTACGTTCTGAGTTCAAATTCCGCCGAGGTCGACTTTGCCTTTCATCCTTTCGGAGTCGATAAATTAAGTACCAGTTACGCACTGGGGTCGATATAATCGACTTAAACCGTTTGTCTGTCCTTGTTTGTCCTCTCTGTGTTTAGCCCCTTGTGGGTAGTAAAGAAATAGGTATTTCGTCTGCCGTTACATTCTGAGTTCAAATTCCGCCGAGGTCAACTTTGCCTTTCATTCTTTCGGAGTCGATAAATTAAGTACCAGTTACGCACTGGGGTCGATATAATTGACTTAAACCGTTTGTCTGTCCTTGTTTGTCCCCTCTATGTTTAGCCCCTTGTAGGCAATAAAGAAATAAGAAACGTTAGCACGCCGGGCAAAATGCTTGGCGGTATTTCGTCTGTCGTTCTGAATTCAAATTCCACCGAGGTCGACTTTGCCTTTCATCCTTTCAGAGTCGATAAATTAAATACCAGCTGCGCACTGAGGTCGATCTAATCGACTGACCTCCTCCCCCAAAATTTCGAGCCTTGTACCTAGAGTAGAAAAGAATAATTTCAACATATACAAAGGCAGCGACCCGACAAAATCGTTAGCGCATCGGGCAAAATGCTTAGCGGCATTTCGTCCGTCTTTACGTTCTGAGTTCAAATGCCACCGAGGTCGACTTTTCCTTTCATCCCTTTCGGGGTCGATAAAATCACTAGCCTTGTGCATAAATTTGAAACTAGTATAACACATGTGTGCTTATTTTTAACCCTTTAGCATTTATACTGCCCATATTCGGTCCAAATATTCCACTGGAATATTCAGTGCAAGGCAAGATTCAACCTATTACCCATACCCTACGATCTCTTTCTAAAAATAAACGATCACATCGTTGAAACCTCCAAAACTGCAAGATAATGCATGATTAATTCAAAAAGATGTTAATAAAGAAGGACATTTGGACCCCAGTGCGTAACTGGTACTTAATTTATCGACCCCGAAAGGATGAAAGACAAAGTCGACCTCGGCGGAATTTGAACTCAGAACATAAAGACAGACGAAATACCTACAAGAGGCTAAACACAGTGAGGACAAACAAGGACAGACAAACGGATTAAGTCGATTATATCGACCCCAATGCGTAACTGTTACTCATTTAATCGACCCCGAAAGGATGAAAGGCAAAGTCGACCTTAGCGGAATTTGAACTCACAACGTAGTGGCAGACGAAATACCTATTGCTTTACTACCCACAAGGGGCTAAACGCAGAGAGGACAAACAAGGACAGACAAACAAAACAATGTTAACAAACAAGGACATTTGTCAGAGTAATCTGAATGAAAAAGGGTTCAAGCTAGATTTAGATCTTGTCAAAAATGACCGCTCACACACACACACGTCAAGAACGGTTGCACCGAGAAACCCGTGCCGAAGCAAAATAGCAATTTTCTGCATGTAATACCGAAGCAGCTTGTCATCACGTTCTTGACACCACAAGTGATTCATCAATCACCGCCTTTCTTTTACTAACGTTCATTTTCCTACTTGCTATTCTACCCTATATTTTTTTTCATCCTCTTGTATTTCTAATCTATTGCATTTGTTTTTCTTTCTCTTCATATTTCCCATCTATTTTTGTGGACATGCTTTTTCGTTCTCAGCATTAAAAAAAGAACTATCATATTAGCATAACAACGGGTGTATTTAACAAACTCCTTTTTTTAACTCAGTTCTCAACTTGATTTC
The DNA here is from genome assembly GCF_006345805.1 of Octopus sinensis. Lineage (NCBI taxonomy): Eukaryota > Metazoa > Mollusca > Cephalopoda > Octopoda > Octopodidae > Octopus > Octopus sinensis. The sequence goes on along the minus strand of NC_042997.1, from coordinate 196,531,663 downwards.
CTCCAATGAGACTAATACCATTATGAGTAGCTGTTGTGTTTGTGTATGTGTGTGTACTTCAGTACTCAATGCCACAACATCAACCATTGAATTCTGGACATTTTCGACAGCCGAACCAGTTTTCCATATCTCAAGGTTGTTAGCAGAAACTCTTAAAAGCCTGATTATATAATTAACATTGGTCTTGAAAACACCAGGGTATTATTGAAATCCCATTAAGATACTTCCATTGACAACTATTGCAACCGGGTATGTTTTGAAATAAATAAAAGTGGATGGATCTCCGTCGATTTCGACGATCAGGATTCGACTGACCGATCAAATGAATCGCTTGCTCATTGGTTTAGCGTGGTAAGAAGCTTGATTCCCAACCACATGGTTCCGGGTTCAGCCCCACTGCGTGGTACCTTGCGCAAGTGCCTCACGGTGACGTGCACCAGTGATCTAACATCGAGGTAGAATCAACGTGAAACAATGCATGTCAAGGTTTTACCTGTAAATTACAGGTACGATAGGTCAGGTGGAATTCCGGAGAGTTTTCGTTAACCCATTCCCCTGTCAATGCCTGGCTCAGATAACATTTTAAGAATCCATTTATCCATGATGTCATGCCACGGTATCGAACTCCGAGTCTCGTGACTGCGAAGCGAACCTCTGGACCATTTACCCATGTTGTATCAACACCTTTCAGAATACAAAATTCTATCATTTTTTTTTCAGACATTTGACTGCGTCCATGCTGGTGCACCTCCCTTAGTCGAACAAATCTACCCCAGGACTTATTCTTTGTAAGCCTAGTACTTATTCTATCGGTTATAGGGACGTAAGCACGCCAACGTTGGTTGTCAAGCGATGGTGGATGACAAACACAGACACACAAACATATGCATATATATATATACGACGGGCTTCTTTCAGTTTCCGTCTACCAAATCCACTTTCAAGGCTTTGGTCAGCCCAAGGCTATAGTGGAAGGCACTTGTGCAAGGTAACACGCAGTGGGGCTGACCTCGGAACCATGTGATTGGGAAGCAAGCTTCTTACCACACAGCCACGCCTGCGCCTATATTAATTTCTTCAAATTCTATTTACTCTCTTTTACTCTCTTTACTTGTTTCAGTCATTTGACTGTGGCCATGCTGGAGCACTGCCTTTAGTCGAGCAAATCGACCCCAGGACTTTATAAGCCTAGTACTTATTCTATCGGTCTCTTTTCCCGAACCGCTAAGTTTCGGGGACGTAAACACACCAGCATCGGTTGTCAAGCGACGTTGGGGGGACAAACACAGACACACAAACATATACACACACACACATACATATATATATATATATATATATATATAT
>NC_042997.1:196482816-196527816 GCF_006345805.1 Octopus sinensis | reverse complement strand
TGTAAACGAGGTAAACAGAAATTGTATAGAAGTTTATCTTGTGTGTGTGTGTGTGCGCGCGTGTTTCTGTCTCTGTATGTGGTTGTTTCTTCATGTTTGTCTCCCTTACCACCAACGCATGACAACTGGTATCGGTTTGGCTACGTCCTCATTACTTGGCAGTTTGTTGAGAAACCGGTAGAATAAGCACTAGATTTTTAAAATAAGTACTCAGGACGATTTGATCGACTAAACCTTGCTATTTCATTGACTAAGCCCTTCGAGGCGATATCCCAGCATGGCCGCATTCCAATGACTGAAACAAGCGAAAGATAAGGAAACAGAATTATGAAGATCTGTAAATTTTTGCCTTAAAATACAGAAATAAGTACATTCATAAATCGTGGGATTTCCATGGGTCTCTCTAATTATAACGATTAACATTTCTTATTTCTTTATTACCCACAAGGAGCTAAACACAAAGAGGACAAACAAGGACAGACAAACGGATTAAGTCGATTGCATCGACCCCAGTATGTAACTGGTACTTAATTTATCGACCCTGAAAGGATGTAAAGCAAAGTCGACCTCGGCGGAATTTGAACTCAGAACGTAGCGGCAGACGAAATACCTATTTCTTTACTACCCACAAGAGGCTAAACATAGAGAGGACAAACAAGGACAGACAAACGGATGAGGTCGATTACATCGACCCCAGTGCATAACTGGTACTTTATTTATCGAAAGGATGAAAGGCAAAGTCGACCTCGGCGAAATTTGAACTCAGAACATAACGGCAGACGAAATACGGCAACGCATTTCGCCCGGCGTGCTAACGTTTCTGCCAGCTTGCCGCCTTAACATTTCTTTTAACACCTAAACACCCGTTGGGTGTCTCTTGTGTATATATGGGGTACCTGGGAAAATATATTGTTTGTTTTGCACATTGGCGTTAAGCGGTATTTGGTGGGGAGTATGAGAATTAAAAATAATTTTGGTAATTAAATGTTTGGTAATGAATCTTATTATTTTTTTTTGTTCTTTTATTTCTAATTAGAAATATTGCTTGGCAACGTAGAAGTCATCGATTATCATGTTCTAATCACCAGAAAGGTCATCAATTAGAATGGTCTAATGATTAATTCAATAGCATGATGCTTCTCCTTACATCTAACTTAATTAACCATGAATAAATAAAAGAAGTTAATTTCACCGGAAACCGAAACTCGTCTTAGCGGTTCTCTTTTTCAGTAGTCACTCATCTTTCTATAGAATCACATTTACTATGTTATTAGCGTGACAGACATACTACATATTGAGATTCGTGCTGTCAGGAAAAGAAGACTGCAGAATAAGAATTTCATTCACTGCTCTATCATTATTAGCTATAAGAACTTTAGTTCTATATGCAACAAATTCCTCTTCACGAATGTATTCCTGACAGAATTCTTCCTCAGAACTGAAGAATCTAAACAATCCCCATTCACCAGCACCTCACTCCATATTGTCTTTTATCAAACCTAAACACATACATTAATCATTTTCAATCCGTTTCGTTTACTCTGTTTAAATATATGTCTGAAGAACTTAGTTAAGTTCTGCCAAAACTTAATTACAGACATGTTGTTCTTGTTGCTACTGCTGCTGCTTCCGCTGTTGTTGTTGTTGTTGTTGTTGTTAACGGTGGTGATGCTGGTGGTGTTAGTGCACTGGTGGTAATGGTGATGGTGGTAGTAATGGTATTGTTGACCGACCTTAGATCAGCTTCTATCAAGAAGACCAGATCAACCTCTGATAATACCATCAATTTTATTTTTATCAGGCATTATGCTCCTAGGAGTACAATTCCAAATATATACGACCTTTTAAAGATGGTAGGAATATTTGGCTGCTATTTCTAGGAAGTCGAGTGACGACTTGACGCTCTCTCATTGGCTCATCAACATAACACATACACATATGGGCTTAAGTAGTGATAGTGGTGGTGTTGGATTTGGTGATGCGCTAGGGCATGAATGAAAAGGCACATGATCATAAGCTTCCTTCGTTACAATCTCGTCTTCTTTTGGGGAAAATCTCTTGGAATCCATTATCCAAAATGTTCTTCCAAAATTTTAAGATGGTAGGGTGAGATTTGAGAGAAAGTTGCTTGCTATTTTTAACAGATTCAATACAAACTATGAACTCCCGAAATGGTTTCATAAAAGTCCATGGGAAACTTAGCCTAAATTTTACGCTAAACTTACACAATATTTGATGTAGATCAAATATATATATATATATATATATATATATATATATATTGTAGATATAGTTCTTTAAACATACGAGATGCATTAGAACCTAAATATTCTGCGTCAAACAAACGCATGGAAATACAGAGAAAACAAATACGAAGAAAAACAAAAACAATGATCAACATTGTGAAGTTAATGAAATACTCCGTTAAGGAAAAGGCAATCTATTGACGTTTCGGAAATTAGTGCGTTGTCAGCGTAAATGGAATTCTGCAATGAAGAGAACTGAACTAGCGTTATAATGTTTATTAATCTATTAATGTAAAGAGTTCACAAGGCGGCGAGCTGGCAGAAAAGTTAGCACGCTGGGCGAAATGCTTAGCAGTATTTCGTGTGTCTTTACGTTCTGAGTTCAAATTCCGCCGAGGTCGATTTTGCCTTTCATCCTTTCGAGGTAGGTAAATTAAGTACCAGTTGCCTACTGAAGTCGATCTAATCGACTGCCCCCTCTCCGAAAATTTCGGGTCTCGTACCCGGAGTAGAAAAGAATATAAACTGTTCCCTTTTTTCTTATGTATTGTACATTTCGCCTGAAATTGCGTTTTCTCGCCGTCTTCAGATGTTGATGATAACATATGCGCATGTGCATAATATGTGTGCGTGTGGCTTTAGTTATAAATGTATGTGTGTATATAAGAGTGTGTAGATAAATAATAAAAAATGGAACTAATGACATACTTTATTTAAAATCTTTACAGCTGTTTCGACACATTCTCACACCTTTAGTACATTGGTGAGATTTAATTAATGTAACGCATCCAAGGACGAGCTTTGCAAAGCATTCTTCAAGGTTTTACCCGAATATTACTTAGAAGCATGTAAAGGTAGGTACCGACGAGAACAGGTGTAGTTCTCGGGTCACTATCGGTCTCGTTTGCTAAGTTACGGGGACGTAAACAAACCAACACTGGTTATCAGATGGTAGTAACGACAAACACCAACACACAAACACATATACGTAGATATATATACTCACACACACATATATATTTATATCTTTATTCAAAACCGACGGGTTTCCACTCAGTTTATGTCTACAATTCAGAAGGCATTGGTCGGCATGGATTATAGAGCTTTTGTTGAAAACGCTTGATTGAGATGCTGTTTAATGGGACTGAACCCAAATCCACATGGTTGCAAAGCCTTTTTTTTTTTTTTACCACACAGCCATATCGGCAACATTACCAACACTCACGACTACCTGGCGATGCACGTTAAGAAGGAAAAGAAGAGGAAGGCAACTTATGACGCTAATCCAATCCGAATCGAATCAGGGCATGTATTTGTAAATATGTGTATTTCTGTGTTTGCCTGCGTAGGCCTGTGTTTTACGTATTGCCGTAGCTTTACCGAAAAATATATTATTACATAAATACAGGGTGTGCATGTGTTTGTAGAGAGAGAGAGAGAGAGAGAGAGAGAGACAGACAGACAGGGAGAGCTATGTTAAACCTGCAATCTTTTAAAGTAAGTATTCATTATAGATATATTTACCTGACGAATTCACTAAATCACAAATATAATATATACGTGTGTGTGTATACGTGTGTGTACACGAACTAAATGCATATATATATAGAGACAGAGATAGATATATGGATATATAGATTTTAGAGAGAGAGAGATACATACATATATATAGCATGTGATCAAGTATATATATATGTGATCACATATATATATGTATGCATGCATGTATGTATATATTCATTCATATACACACATATATATATACATACATATGTACATATATATGTATACATACATATGCACATATATATGTATACATATATGTACGTATATATATATATGTATATATATATGTATATGTATATATGTATATATGTATATATGTATATGTATATATGTATATATATATATGTCTATATGTGTGTATATATATATATGTCTATGTGTATATGTCTATATATGTATATATATATATATATATGTATATGTGTATATATATATGTATATATATATATGTACACATACATTAATGTATGTGTATGTGTATACATAAATATATATGTTTATATATATATGTTTATATATCTATGTATATGTATATATATATATTCATATATATATATATATATATACATGCATATATACGTACACGTATGTATATCAACACTGAAAGAAAGACCGCTCTCGGCGAAACTTGCAAGTCACAGTTACTTTTTTCTCTTCAATAAATATCAAGATTCTACTTTAAGTCATTTGCACAGTTAACGTTTCATAATATTTTCGTTATTTTTTTTTCTTTTGTATTATTTACCTTGTGTAACGATTAATTCATAACGTGTGCTTCTCCATACGTATATCCACCACTGATAACACACACTTATATATATATATATATATACACATATATATTTGTGTGTGTGTGTATGTCTATATATTATATATGGTAGATATACACACATATAGAAATTGATGTTTATGTGCGTTTAGTGTGTATGTGTATTTATTAGAAATGACACGGAAATATATTTGTATATATTCATTTTTCCATATGTCAAGCAGTAAGTGGTAAAAAATAGAAAAAAAAATGTTACGAACTTACAGTATTGAAAATATTTTATCATCTCTATTTGTTATTATGTGACTTCTGGCATATATACAAATATATTCTTGTGAGGATATGTGTGTATATTCACATATTACATATAGATAAATACCTGCATGTACTTAGATGCGTGTGTGTGTATATATATGTATGTATATGTATATATGTATATGTATATGTATATATGTATGTATGTATGTATGTATGTATGTATATATATATATTATATATATATATATATATATATATGTATGTATGTATGTATGTATATAAATGTGTGTGTTTGTGTGTGCAAGAAAGCCTGCATACAAAGGTACGGATCACCTCTCGCGTGTTCATAGTGTTTATATCGTTGTGTGAAAGTAAGATTGCTTGTCGAGGTTTATTAAGGTGATACCTTTATATACCCTGCATTTGCTTACGTGCATATGTGTGTATAATGTGTATATATATATATATATTTATATTTATATATATATATGTGTGTGTGTGTGTGTGTGTGTGTGTGTGTGTGTATGTGTGTATATGTATATATATGTGTGTGTGTGTATGTGTGTGTGTATATATATGTGTGTGTGTGTGTACATATATGTGTGTATATGTATATATATATATTTGTATATATGTATGTATGTATGCGTACATACACACATGTATACATTTATATGTGCATATATATATTTATGTACATGTATGTGATCATGTATGTATGTACATAATGTAATGCATGCTAGTGTGTGTATCTGTGTATGTATACATGTGGGTATATATACATATTATACACACACATGTGGGTATGCGTATGTATATGTGCCTGTGCGCGCTCTTGCGCCTGTGTATGCGTTTATCTGTATTGAAATATCGCTATTCTCATCATGTATGAATACATATCTTTATTCATATATATATATATATATATACATGTCTGTGTGAGTGCGTTCAAATATGTGTGTGTGTGTGTGTGTGTGTATGTGTGCATTTTTATTCGCTTGTATTAATGAAAGGCGTACAAATGCAGACTCAATTATATGTGTATATAAAGAGAGGAAAAAAATAGACACAGAGGCGAATTAAGTGTTTTCTTTATCGTTTAGTTCCATTTTACAATGAATGCAGTAAAATCTTTGTAGTTTACATTTAATACAACCTATATAATAGATGTATTTATTGAAGTTATAAGCTGTCAATGTGGAAAGTTTTATGCTATCCGTATTTGAGTTAAATTGTTGTTGATAGCCTGACAGCATTTTGTATTTAAATAATCTGCAGAAAAATTTCCTTAATATACGTGTGTGTGTGTGTATGCATATATGTATGCATTTATGTTTGTGTATAGGTATATGAATATATATATGTGTGTGTGTGTGTGTGTGTGTGTGTGTGTGTGTGTGTGTGTGTGGAGGCGCAATGGCCCAGTGGTTAGGGCAGCGGACTCGCTGTCGTAGGATCGCGGTTTCGATTCCCAGACCGGGCGTCGTGAGTGATTATTGAGCGAAAACACCTAAAGCTCCGGCAGGGGATGGTGGCGATCCCTGCTGTACTCTTTCGCCACAACTTTCTCTCACTCTTTCTAAAACAATGCGAAGCGCATTGTGACCAGCAATGTGTAGGAACATCTGATAGTCTGGTCAGTCACGGTGATCACGCTGATATATATAAGGCGGGCTGGCAGAAACGTTAGCAAGCCGGGCGAAATGCGTAACCGTATTTCGTCCGCCGTTACGTTCTGAGTTCAAATTCCGCCGAGATCGACTTTGCCTTTCATCCTTTCGGGGTCGATTAAATAAGTACCAGTTACGCACTGGGGTCGATATAATTGACTTAATCCGTTTGTCTGTCCTCGTTTGTCTCCTCTGTGTTTAGCCCCTTGTGGGTAGTAAAGAAATAGGTATTTCGCCTGCCGCTACGTTCTGAGTTCAAATTCCGCCGAGGTCGACTTTGCCTATCATCTTTTCTGGGTCGATAAATTAAGTACCAATTACGCACTGGAGTCAATGTAATCGACTTAATCCGTTTGTCTGTCCTTGTTTGTCCCTTCTGTGTTTAGCCCCTTGTGGGTAATAAAGAAATAAGTATTTCGTCTGTCTTTATGTTCTGAGTCAAATTCCGCCGAGGTCGACTTTGCTTTTCATCCTTTCGGGGTTGATAAATTAAGTACCAGTTGCGTACTGGGGTCTATCTAATCGACTGGTCCTCTCCCCAAAAATTTCGGGCCTTGTGCCTATGGTAGAAAAGAATATATATATTTTGAAGGGTTAGTTGAGCAAACCGATCCCGGAAGTATGGAAGTATATATATGCTCATATAGCATATTACAGGCGCAGGAATGGCTACGCGGTAAGAAGTTTGCTTCCCAACCATACGGTTCCTGGTTCAGTCCCAATGCCTGGCACCCTGAACATGTATCTTCCACTCTAGCTTCGGTCCGACCAAAACTTTGTGAGTGGATTTGGTGGGCGGAAACTGAAAGAATCCCGTCGTATATATGCGCGCTCGCGTTTTGTGCGTGTGTCGGTGCATGTATGTGTGTGCGCCTGTGTGTTTGTTTGTACCCTGCCATCGCTTGACAACCGGTGTTGGCGTGTTTACGTTCCCGTAGTCTAACGGTTCGACAAAAGAGACCGATAGAATACCAGGGTTTTTAAAAGTAAGTACTGCGATCGATTCGTTCAATAAAATGAAATTCTTGAAGGCGTTGCTGCAGCATGGCCGCACTTCTGTGAAACAAGAAAAAGATTGAGAGAGAGAGAGAGAGAGAGAGAGGAGAGAGATTACTACATGCTGTGGGAAACTCTTCGAGTTCTCTTCGTTTGAGTTCTCTTCTTTCGGCAAGTCCTGAAAAGGAAACATCGCGTAAGATTTTGTATTTAGTTTTAGTGAGACTCTTTTACTCGTTTACTCGTTTCAGTCATTTGACTGCGGCCATGCTGCAGCACCGTCTTTAGTCGAGCAAATCGACCCCAGGACTTATTCTTTGTAAGCCTAGTACTTATTCTATTGGTCTCTTTTGCCGAATCACTAAGTTACGGGGACGTAAACACACCACCATCGGTTGTCAAGCGATGTTGGGGGGACAAACATAGACACACACATACATACATATACATATATACATATATATATATATATATGACGGGCTTCTTTCAGTTTCCGTCTGCCAAATCCACTTACAAGGCCTTGGTCGGCCCGAGGGTATAGTAGAAGACACTGGCCGAAGGTGCCACGCAGTGGGACTGAACCCGGAACCATGTAGTTGGTAAGCAATTTACTTAACACACAGCCACTCCTGCGCCTAAGAGAGTTGATAAGTATATGTTAAACTGTATATGTTCCACATTTACCTGTTATTTATTTATTACAAATGTGTTAATTTCGTTAAATCATACATACCTGGAAATACACACATACATGCACAAATATATTATGCATAGACATATACACTAATCGCGGGCGTTACGTTTTACAATATTCCCATAGATGTAATTAAAATCTAAAAAAGGTATCGGCCTCAGAAGCTCGGGTTTACTGAGGAGTCCGCGATATAAATTTACATATCTCTCTTTTTACTCTTTTACTTGTTTCAGTCATTTGACCGTGGCCATGCTGAAGCACTGCCTTTATTCGAGCAAATCGACCCCAGGACTTATTCTTTGTAAGCCTAGTACTTATTTTATTAGTCTCTTTTGCCGAACCGCATAGTGACGGGGACGTAAACACACGAGCATCGGTTGTCAAGCGATGTTGAGGGACAAACACAGACACACAAATATATATACATATATACGACGGGCTTCTTTCAGTTTTCTGCCTGCCAAATCCATTCACAAGGCTTTGGTCGGTCCGTGGTTAGAGTAGAAGACACTGCCCAAGGTACCACGCAGTGAGACTGAACCCGGAACAATGTGGTTCGTAAGCAAGCTACTTACCACACAGCCAAAAAAATCCGCGATGTACTGAGTGCGCGATAGGTGGACCGCGATATGGTGAGGGATTACTGTATACATGTACGCGTTTGCCTGTAATTTTTTATTTAAAAATCGAGTGCTCAATACGCATCTGTGTTAAAAGTATATAGAGTGTGTTGTTATTGTGTATTAATAATTCCGGTAAATTACTTCAAAGCTGACCGTTTCGTGCGGTCGATGTTGGTTCACGAAATTGAACGGAAAGATGAACCAGAACTGTACCTCCAAGGTTCCTCTGCGTCTGTTTCCTGCATTTATGTGTGTGCGTGTGTGTGTGTGTGTGTGTGTTTGTGTGTGTGTGCATGCGCTTGTGTGCACGTGCATCTGTGTTTATAAATTCACACACAATTTTACATATGTACATACACATTTATATATAGAAACATGTATACATTGTTATGTAGAGAAAGATAAATACATAGAGAGAGAGAGACATAGACAGAGACAACGAAATGAACGAACGAACGAAGGAACGAAAGAAAGAAGGAAGGAAGGGGTGTGAGAGAAGGAAGGAAGGAAGGATAGTGAGGGAAGGAGAACGAGAGAAGGAAATGTACCATCATAACCTTTGAATGTGCAATAATAGATGACGATTTAGTTATCAACAAAGCGACTGGTTTTATACAGAGAAAAGGTACGTTCTTTCTATTCATTAGTTTCTCGGTATATATATATGTGTGTGTATGTGTATATATGTATATATTTATGTATATATATATGTATATATTTATGTATATATATGTATATGTATATATTTATATATGTATATATGTATATGTATATATTTATATATGTATATGTGTATATGTATATATTTATATATGTATATATATGTATATATATGTATATAATTATGTATATATTATGTATATATATATGTATATATCTATGTATATATATGTGTATATATCTATGTATATATATGTATATATTTATGTATATATATGTGTATATATTTATATATGTATATGTATATATGTATGTATATATATATGTATATATGTATATGTATATATATATATGTGTATATGTATGTATATGTGTATATGTATATATTTGTATATGTATATATATATATGTATATATTTGTATATGTATATATATATATATATAGTATATATATGTGTGTATATATATGTATATATTTGTATATATGATTATATATGTATATATGTATGTATATATGTGTTGAGAAGAAATACATTAAATTATTTCAATATGATCATACTGAATAGCTGATCGTTTCATTCAAAGGAACAACTTTTGATTTGTCGATATTCAATATAACTATTCATTTTGTATCAATATAGTTTATTGAATTTCTAAGTATTTTGTATTTTATTTTCTTGAAGAATGTGCCAATGTGTTTGATATTTACCATTTTCAAGAATTTCTACAAAATAATGAGTTCATTTTTGAGACATTCTCGGCACGCACAAAAAAAAGAAAGCTACGGATTCATCAAGTCAAAAGTGACTTCGCAACTTCACTTAAGATATAATTTCATTCGGTTTTCACTGAAACCCCATTGAAATATATCTTGTTTGGATTAGTTTGCAGTAATCTTGTTATAACTTTCCGGTGGTCGCTATTGTTTTTGTTTCACTTGAAACAATAACTAAGTAATTATATTGTTTCGGGAAAATAGTACGATATACTTACATGTACTTCTTTACCGATGAAATCTGCTTTCAAATAAGCGAATTTCTGCTTGGTTCAGCTTAAACCAGCCTCTAACGGCGCCTGATATTATCAGCAAACAACCAACTGTAAACCATAACCAAAAATTAACAACTTCGTACGCTTAATTACTGATTCAGACAGAGGTATATATACATAAATATATACATATACATATATATACATAATTATATACATATATATATACATACATATACAAATATATACATATATACATATACAAATATATACATATATACATATACACATATATACTTCTGTCTTTCCTATCATTATCAATGCGTTAACAACAGTGAATAATATCACACTGGTAAAATATATATTAAGATTAGATGGTTCCGGGTTCAGTCCCACTGCGAGGCACCTTGGGCAAGTGTCTTCTACAATTGCCTCGGGCCGACCAAAGCCTTGTGAGTGAATTTCGTAGATGGTAACTGAACGGCATTTCGTCCGTCTTTACCTTATAACTATACTCAAACACATCGTTCTGTACGTGAAGACGGGACTTTCTAGGTGCAGGCATGGCTGTGTGGTAAAAAGCTTGCTTCCCAACCACATGGTTCCTAGTTCAGTCTTATTGCATGGCACCCTGGGCGAGTGTCTTCTACTATAGCCTCGGGCCAACCAAAACCATGTGCATGCATTTGTGTGTGTGTTGTGTGTGTTTTGTTTGTCCCTTACCACCGCTTGACAATGGATGTTGATGTGTTTATGTCACCGTAACTTAGCGGTTCGACAGAATAAGTGCCAAGCTTTAAAAAATATATGTACTGAAGTCGATACATTCGAGTAAAAATTCTTCAAGGCTCTGCCCCAGAATGGCCGCAGTCTAATGGCTGAAACAAGTAAAAGATAAAAAAGAAATAGGATATAGCTGCAATAAATTTTAACTGTACTCTATATTTCTATTTCTGTGTGGCTGTAATCCATTATAAAATCGAAAACTAAGACTGTTCTCACGTCAGTAATTTATTTATATTCTTACCTTTAGATTTCTAACCCAGAGGATTCCAGACTGTCGCAGCTCTGAAATGTAGCAATAATAATCGCCTAAGTTTGTCTCGAAATTAAGTTAAATCTGATCAATTGTTTATAAATATTTTGGCTGTGAAATATATTTGAAATTTGACAGGCCTATCTTGATAACGTGTAATATAATATTGAATTACCTACTTATTAATTTCGTTAATTTTATGTTCGATAAAATGGATAAGTTTTTATTTACAGAAGAAATTCTGTCGAAGATAATAACTGCCAAAATCAACTGGACGTAGTGTTGACATGAAATTCTTCGAATGATGCCAAATATTCAGGAATATTGTTCTTCACATTAAACTCGTGTATCCTACCGAATTATTGGTACCGCGACACGCACAAGTGAAGGAAGATGAAATTTTAATAACATTTTTGCTAGGGTCGTTAGCCAAAAAGACGCCTGGACATACAACGGCTGCAGGGAAAAAATGGCGAGGGGAAAATATGGTACGATGGATAGTGCCTTCTTGCTCAATGAATACATCCAGAAAATGGCAAAAAAAAAGAGGAACTTAAGTGTGTATCTTGCTACAATAGAAAGTGGGACTTTCAAATGTCCACAAAAGAGTTGAAAGAACCCCTAATGGGTGCATGGACGTTGTCCTTATACTGAGATGGGAATGTATATCTATTAACGTTTAGGACCGAGAGAGATGAAAAGATAAGCGAAGTTGGTGCTGTCCAATGGTTGGTGTCGTAGAATAACAAGGGTGGTGGAAGGGTCGTGAATTAGGGAATTGGTAGAATCATTTGACTATTAATTTGCGTTCACATTTGTGATACAGTGAAGGATAGTAGTGAACGCGAAGGTAACATCAAATAACGTTGTCAGGTTTGAAAAGACAAGAAAGTTCTGTTAACTCTGAAGAAGACAAGGTTATCTTGAAATCGGATCTCATTGTCCGGGATGAAAAGAAATCAGTTAGGATAATCGTTTGGGGAGAAGGCCCAATTACTGAAAGAGTTATCTTTCTTTTATTTTTTACTTGTTTCAGTCATTAGACTTCGGCCCGAGGCTAAAGGTGAAGACACTCGCTCAAGGCGCCACACAGTGGGACTGAACCCGGAACCATGTGGAGATTTTTATACCCGAAAGAGCCGGTAATTCGGAGAGAAAGAGGAAATGGTTGACAATAAGAGATGGACCAACAGCAACAGCATATCCTTACTTTGGAAACTACTGTTTTCAAATTAGTGCCGATCTCAGTTCCGAGAATAGTAAAAAAGACTTGTCCCTTTCACGGTTTCTAGGGCCAACAGCCAGGGAGCCCAAGGGCTCCTTCCTAAGGGAACCACCCCACCATTTTGCGAATATGATGAGTATATTAAGTATAGAGAATAGTAGAAAATTGTCCCGAATGGAAAACAGTGGAAAAGAAGGGGCGAATGAAATGAGTCCAAAATAAAGGCGTGAAAGACCAACGAAAAGGATGTTACGGGGTCACATTGAGGAGGAAAAAATACGACGAAAATTCAAAAAGACTCACACTTTCTAAATGAAATTGGGAAAATGGAAACTGTGCGGAAGCCGGCTAGATAGATTGTACGTGTAATTGAAATGATACGGATTTGTTACACGCACAGCTTCACTCTAATCTTGCCTGAGAATTACATTAAAGGTACACGTGTCTCTGGAATACTCAGCCACTTACACGTGATCTCAGGAGCACGTAACTCAGTATCATGCTAATCTTGCCGGTGAATTACATTAAAGGTACACGTGTCTCTGGAATACTCAGCCACTTACACGTTATCTCAGGAGCACGTAACTCAGTATCATGCTAATCTTGCCTGTGAATTACATTAAAGGTACACGTGTCTCTGGAATACTCAGCCACTTACACGTTAACTCAGGAGAGGAGCAGGTAACTCAGTATCATGCTAATCTTGCCTGAGAATTACATTAAAGGTACACGTGTCTCTGGAATACTCAGCTACTTACACGTTATCTCAGGAGAGGAGCACGTAACTCAGATAATCGAACAACCGAATCCTCGTCGTCGAACGACGAAGATCCACCAGCACGTGCAGTTATATTTTTTTAATTTTTTTTTATTTCACAGAGCTTACTTCGCATTATGATTTAAGCTGTGGGCAGTCTTTTATGAATTTTTTCGAAATGTTTAAACTTTGAATATCTCATATCAATTTCCTCGACGTCTTTACTTCATTTTTTTTTTTTTTATTCCCTCGATTAAAATAAATATTTTTTTTTTTAGCAAGAAAGCCACAAATAACACTTGAAAGTAACTGCCAAGATTTTATTTTCCATCTAAGTGATGTTTTTGATATTGGTTTGTTCGAGCAACTGCACATGTCTCTCATTCATCATCACAAGCAGTTCTACATGTGAAATGTGTATTTTCTTTTTTTATTCTTTTACTTGTTTCAGTCATTTGACTGCGGCCATGCTGGAGCACCGCCATTAGTCGAACAGATCGGCCCCAGGACTTACACTTTGTAAGCCTAGCACTTATTTTATTTGTCTGCTTGCTGAACCGCAAAGTTACGGGGACGTAAGCAGACTCACGTCGGTTGGCAAACACATATATATTCTTTTATTCTTTTACTTGTTTCACTAATTTGACTGCGGCCATGCTGGAGCATCGCCTTTAGTCGAACAGATCGTCCCCACGACTTATTCTTTGTAAGCCTAGCACTTATTCTATCGGTCTCTATAGCCAAACCGCTATGTTACGGGGACGTGACCAAACCCACATCGGTTGTCAAGCGATGGTGGAGGGATAAACACAGAAACACAAGCATATATATTCTTTTATTTGTTTCAGTCATTTGACTGCGGCCATGCTGGAGCACCGCCTTTAGTCGAACAGATCGGCCCCAGGACTTACACTTTGTAAGCCTAGCACTTATTCTATCGGTCTCTATTGCCGAACCGCTAAGTTACGGGGACGTAACCACACGACCATCGGTTGTCAAGCGATGTTGGGGGGACAAACACAGACACACAAGCATACACACACACGCATATACTCTTTTATTCTTTTACTTGTTTCAGTCATTTCACTGCGGCCACGCTGGAGCATCGCCTTTAGTCGAACAAATCGTCCCCAGCACTAATTTTGCCGAACCGCTAAGTTACGGGGACGTAACCACACCCACATCGGTTGTCAAGCGATGGTGGAGGGATAAATACAGAAACACAAGCATATATATTCTTTTATTTGTTTCAGTCCTTTGACTGCGGCCATGCTGGAGCATCGCCTTTAGTCGAACAGATCGGCCCCAGAACTTACACTTTGTAAGCCTAGCACTTATTCTATCGGTCTCTATTGCCGAACTGCTAAGTTACGGGGACGTAACCACACTCACGTCGGTTGTCAAGCGATGGTGGAGGGACAAACACAGACACCCAAGCATACACACACATATATATTCTTTTATTCTTTTAATTGTTTCAGTCATTTGACTGCGGCCATGCGCCTTTAGTCGAACAAATCAACCCCAGGACTTATTCTTGTAAGCTTAGCACTTATTATATCGGTCTCTTTTGCCGAACCGTTTGTTACAGGGACGTAACCAAACCAGCATCTGTTGTCAAGGGATGTTGGTGGGGTGGGGTCAAACACAGACACACAAACATATACACACGCATACATACATACATATATATATATATATATATATATTATATATATATATATATATATATATATATATATACGATGGGCTTCTTTCAGTTTCCGTGTACCACATCCACTCACAAGGCTTTGGTCGGCCCAAGCCTATAGCAGAAAACACTTGCCCAAGGTACCACGCAGTGAGACTGAAACCGGAACTATGCGGTTGGCAAGCAAGCTATTTACCACACAGCCACTCCTGTATGCCCAATATTAAATGTTACTCAGAGTATACATTATTCGTGGTGATGGTCATGGTGATAGAGGTGACGGTGATGGTGCTGTAAGTTAGTAAAGATTGTTTCTTTTTTTTACTATCGATGTGTATTTAACGTAGCAAAGATGTAGAGTTTTAAACGTGATGGTCATATTTTTTTTGCTTCTTTTTTCCTCACTTTCTCTTCAGCTACTACACTACTACTCCTACAACCACTACTACTCCTACTCCTACTACCATTACTTCCAGTAGTAGTAGTAGTAGTAGTGGTGGTGGTGGTAGTAGTTATGGTGGTGGTGGTGGTGGTGGTAGTAAAGGTTGCTCTATTGGGAGAATCGTTTAAGTACTGGACAAAATGCCTTGAGGTATTGGTTCTGGCCCTTTACGCTCTGAGTTTAGATTCCGCCTGAGTTAAGATCAAAATCCGTTGTTGTTGTTGTTGCTGTTGCTGTTGCTGTTGCTGTTGTTGTTGTTGTTGCTGTTGCTGCTGCGGTTCTTGTTGTTGTTGTTCTTCTTCTTCTTCTTCTTCTTCGAGACTGACTCTGCATTTCAGCCAGTCGGATTCGATAAAATAAGTACCAGTTGAGCACTTGAGTCGATTTAATTGACTTATCCACTATCCTGAAACTGCTGGCGTTGTGCCTAAATTTGAAGCCATTATTGTTATTATTAAATCTCCCTCTTTTATTCCTCCCTCCTCGGTGTTTATATTTATCATTTTTTTATGCTAGGCTTTCATTCTCATTTCAAAATCTGATGCATTTTTAAACATACTCTATCCACGAAACAAAATCAAGTTATTCAGAGAGAACTCACAAAATAAGCTTCAGTAAATATTCCAACTGCTTTTGGTGCGTATATATTTGTATACACACACACACACGCGCACACAAACGTACTGAAACTATAACGGCCTCTATTCGTGTGTGTACGTATCCATATACAACAGTTAACATAGAAAGTGTTATCCAATTCCGTTTTCGAAAAGCAGTTCCTTGTTTGTCTTTTTCAATCAGGACACTTGTTTTAAATAATCTCTTGTCGTCCTATAAAACACACTGATGTGAATTAATTGCTTTTCTTGTGGAATTTATTGACCCAAACATCAAACGCAAAGAAGAAATACATTATGCACAATCTAAATGTAAGGCTATCATTCTCTCTAATTTTGTTCGTTTTTAGTATTTAAAACACGAAACTACTTTATGGAAATGGTGCATTAAGAAACAAACATTTTCGCTGATTTATTCTTGCCTCGAGCAACAAAAAGCACTAAAGATCTTTGAGCTTATTTCCTATTACTCTAAAATGAATTTCTATCGGGCTTTCGAGAAAATGTTATCACAATTATTTTCCTAAAGAATTCGTTGCTTATTTTTAATTCATCTATTACGGATCATTTTCCGCGATAGAAGTGTAGATTTTGCAAATGCATAAATTAGTAGTTTATTTAATTACATATATATGTATATATATATCTATGTATATATATATATATATATATATATAAGAAATTAAAAAAGGAAAATACGCACACTTACATAGTTTTAATATATCGACCGGTTTCGCTATCGCTATTCATGATATTATATTTTACTTATTTGAATATATATATTTTTTTAAGAAGAAATTTGGTGCATGTTGTGTCCATATATATATATATATTATATATATATATATATATATATATATATATATATATATATATATAAAATGTGCGCCATGATTTAAATGTAAAAATAAGGATTCTTTTACAGCAAAGATTCTTCTAATTTCAAAGAAATACTAAGTAAATATACAGGGTGGGGCAGAGAGAACAGGCTTTTTTGAAAAATTCACAAAATCGTTAATTTTAGCTGTAAACAAATTTTATTGACATCAATATGCTTGTATTGAATTAGCATTTGTCAAAATTAAGTGTGGAAAACATCCATCATGTAATTCCGTTTTCATTGATTCATTTGTGAAGATGTTCTTGGAAGTTGGCTTCCAGTCTCTCCGGCATTGCTCTCTGCATAGTTCCATGGTTTCAACTGTTGCCTAACGACCAATTTGTACGGGTAGAAATGAAGGTCTTCATGCAATATATGCCATACCGATCGATTACCGATGCCAAGTTCAGTGGTATGCCTCCGAGCAGAGCGATTCGGAATCCGTATCAAAGCTTCTCTGACGTGTTGCACATTTTCTGGGATCCGTGCCGTTCGAGGCGCCCCCACCAGTCTCCTATACATTAGTGTAGCTCGTGTACGAAATGCATTCACCCAACGTAAGATTGTGTTACGGATGGGAACAGCCTGATTTCGGTGAATGTTGAAGTGACGCCGAAAATCACGCTGGATTGCTGTGACGGATTCGTTATTCTTCACGTAACTGTCGTAGGCAAATACACAATGTTCTATTGTCCTTGGCGCCATGGCTTCACCTGAAAAAAATACAAATAAGGCTAAGTCAACACGGACCGAATGGTATATGTCGGATATATGTCCCTCCCACTGGGGCTGAATAATAGGCATTTCAAAAACGTCCGTCCCCCTTGCCCCATCCCGCAAGTCAAATCCAAATGCAACATATTTTTTTATATTCTATTTGCTTTAGTCCCTAGGCTGCAGCCATGCTGGAGCACCACCTTTAGGAATTTTTAGTCAAATGAAACGTCGCGTTTTTATATCTGGTTCTTATTCTATCGGTCTTTTTTGATGAACCGCTAAGTTACCTCGACGTAAACATGCCAGCACCGGTTGTCAAACAGTGGTGGGAAACAAACACAGACAGAAACACACACACACATGTATATATATTCTTTTATATGTTTCAGGCCAATGACTGTGGCCATGCTGGAGCACCGCCATTAAATGTGTGATGCTTACAGCACCTAGGTTTCCCAAGCGGTCTCCCATCTAAGTACTAACTAGGCTCGACGTTGCTTAACTTCGGTGATCGGACGAGAACCGGTGCTTTCAACGTGATATGGCCATATATATATATATATATATACACACACGACGGGTTTATTTCAGTTTCCGTCTACCAAATCCACTCACAAAGCTTTAGTCGGCCTGTGATTATAGTAGAAGATACTTGCCCAAGCTGTCACGGAGTAGGATTGAACCCGAAATCCTGTGGTTGAGAAGCAAGCTTCTTACAACAAAGCTACGCCAGTTATTTATCAGATCAGTTAGGATTTTGGTGGAAAATTGTAAATTCTCGATATCCAAAGAAATGTAAGAAAGCAGTGAATACGAATTGAATTCACTTCATTTCTAACGTGATTTTATGTAGAGCTCTGGTTCTATTGAAACGGTGGAATCGTAGATTCACATATACCAGCATTGCAAACTTCCTTCTCATTATCCTACCATTATGATGATCTCAAATGAATTGAAAAAAAAAAGCTACAGATTTAATTAAGAATAAGAGTTTTAATATATAAAGAATATTATTTATAATTGAATATGCATTAAGCCTACAATATTCCAAACAAATATCTTAAAATACTTTTAGAATATTTTCATATAAAATAAAGCATCACAATAGAATGAATGAGTTGTGTCTGCAAACAATAGAAACAGTGGGAAAATACAGGAAGCAGTTTATTCATTGTTTTGCGTTTGTTTTGGATAAGTGTGTTTTTTTGTTGTTGTTTTTTTCTTTTTCCAATAATATCTAGAAAATTGTTTACGTTATTATATGAGTTCTTTCTTCGAAATCATCCGGCTCTATTATACTTCTATAAGATAATTCTTTTTCAATCCCTTCCAAAGTTGTCTCAAAATATCTAGATTATTTTCTTATCTTATTCCCAAACCAGAGTTTGTAATTCAGATATATTCTTATCCTTTAATACACTGTTTGAGAAATGAAATGTCTCTAGAATAATGTTATTTGGCAACCTCAAAATTTACTAGTTTACTTAATAGATTTTCTCTAACTGTCACTGTGAAATGTGAATGTTACCAAAGCACTGTACTCTAGAAAACGTAAAGAAGGCATAAACATAAGACCATAACACTTTTTTTTCTTTGATAATTAAGAATGGTTCACCATAATCTTTCTCGGCTGCTAATCCATGCAACAGATCAAGGTCTCAAGAACGTTAATCAAGAAAACTTGCTTAAAACACATTTTCGGCGATCTGGAGTTGAAATAATAATTCGAAAAAGAAAAGAAGAGGGGGGGACTGAAAATATTGTAAGGCCATAGCGTGCGAAAGAACATTCGATTCTAAAGTGATTATTTACGGAATAACATTGATCCACTTTGACAGGTGCAGAAGAAAAAGCTATTATATTTATATCAAACAAAACGAAGAAAGTATTTTTATTTCAAAATGCCTGACGTAAATCAATTTCATATTTACTTTCTCTATTTATCATGACGACTGCTAAAACGGAGATAAAGCGTTGTAAAGCAGCCATATTAGTAATATCAACGATACTTCGAAAAATACTTAGTGTGATCAGTCATATTATAAGTAGCAGCGGTCTTATTTCTAAGCTCTTCGGAGAACAAGAAACACAACTAGATTCAGCTTGAAATGAATGAAAAAGCACTTTAAGAGGGTAGTCGTTTACGAAATCAAATTTTGGATGAGGACAATATATATATATATATATATATATATATATACGATGAAGATCTTAATATCAACAACTAAAAAATGGGCGTTCACTGACGAAATGGAAAATTCAGGTACATCAATGAGAGATAAATAAATAGATATTACGTAGGTAGGTAGGTAGGTAGGTAGGTAGAGAGAGATAGAGAGGTAGGTAGGTAGGTAGGTAGGTACATAGATGGGTAGGTAGGTAGGTACATAGATAGATATGTTTCTTTATTAGCCACACAAGGCTGAACACAGACGGGACAGATTACAAAGTAGAGCTTTTCTTTTTGGAGAGAAAAAAATGTGGGGTAGGTTATCGATCAAAAGGGATCGTAAAAAGGAAAGAGAAAAAAACGATCAATAGGGATCGTGTATCACAGAAATGTCATGATGTAAAGTGTAAAGGGGGGAAACAGATAAGGTTTTTTCCGTGGAAAGAAAAGCCTACGGAAAAGACCACGGTAACCTCGGTCAATAATGTCACATGTTAACACAGATGGGTAGACAGATAAGTACGTGTGTGTGTGTGTGTAATGGTAGATTCTCGTAATCCGAGAAAGACGCTTCTGCAGCTTCTTGCTGGACAACCGGCGCAGATGATTTGTTTCATTAGCTCACTCTCTCCATCAAATCGACAGGTGCACAGTGTGCCACACGACGGGGGTCGAAGCGATCGCAGAGCAACGTGAGATAAAAGGTTTTGCTAATGAACACAACACACCGCCCAATCGGGAAATCGAACTCGTGATTTCTCAATCGTGAGGAAAACAGCCTAACCAGTAGGCCACGTGCCTCATATATGTGTGTGTGTGTGTGTGTGTGTGTGTGTGTGTGTGTGTGTGTGTGTGTGTGTGTATTTCCATTTGAAAATGTAACCATGTGAATCGTTGGCGATTTTTCCCCCGTCTTCCTTTTCTATTGGACTTTCCTCTGTTTCTGAAGAAGAGCTTTGCTCGAAACGTTAAACCTCTTTTCTTTCCTTCCCTGGGCGTATGTTAATACTTTGCATATACCACGTCCTCGCGTTCTTTTTTTGTGCTTGTTCTTCGCTTTTTGGATTTATTATATATATATATATATGTACATACACATATATGTACACACACACACATATATATATACATATATACGTGTGTGTATATATATATATGTGTGTGTGTGTGTGTACACATACATATACACACACATATATATATACACAAATATATATATATATATATATATATATATATACGTATATATACATATATATATGCGCACACATGTATATACATACACACACACACATATATACTTGTTTTTTATGTGAAATTATATTTAAAACCAATACTTTTCGAGAAAGCACTTCTTTAACCTTTACATGGAAAATGTTAACAGTAACTTCGAAGTGTCGGCTTCCTTACTGTCATCAGACTGTTTGTTAATAGTAAGCCTAAACTTCGAAGTGACTGTCGAATATATTTTCTAATGAATATGTGAGAAAGAGGGGGAGGGAGAGAAAAAGAGAGGAGAAAGAGAGTTATAGTGACAGTATATAAAAAGAGAAAAACACGGGTGAGGGCGATAGACGAGCATTCATAGATGAAATTTGTGTGCGCGCTTGCGTGCGTGCGTGTGTGCTTATGCATATTCCATATTGATTTCTCTCTACATTTTTTCTTTTTTTCGCAACTTGAATTACAACTTGTGCTCCTCCTTCTACTCCTCCTACTTCTCCTCCTTATATATATAATCGTTATTATATTGAATCGAACGTAGGAAGAAAGTAGGGCAAAATGATTGACATTTCTCCATTCGATCCCACGTCGATTGAATATTCGTTACAAATATCACGACAAAACCTAACTAAAGCATATATTTTTTTCCTATTCAATTTATTTTTTTGCTCCTCTACATTTAGTCTTTTCTCTAAATATATCGACTTGTTTAGAGAATAAAATAAAGCAACGCAGCGATTCTAAATTTATCAAAAATGGCGGTACCTACGTTGTATTATTAAGAATACTTTTCCTATGAGATGAATTCCGTGAATTTTCTTGTTAAACAACCGAGACCTTTTTGGATGTCACCAACAGAATTCATAAAATTAGCTCCATTAACGATAATTGTTCAGCATAGATGGCTGGCAACAATATATATTTAGTTGCAGTTTAGTTACTTTGATAACTTAAGACTTTAGTGACATCATGACTTCTAATGTCGAAGTATCACTTCCATTTATTTTTGGTTTCTAAATTTGGGGTTTTTTTCTTATTTTTGATATGTAAAGAAAGATTCGTTCTTTTAGATTTATTTTCTTCGTCAAATGACGCTCAATTTGAAAACAAAGTGACAAAGCTTTAGAGAAAAGATATTTCAGGAATTGCAGAAGAAAGAAATTATTAACATGTATTGAAATATAAGATGATTCATTAATACACACGGGCACGCACATACGCACTCACACACACACACACACACACCACACACACACACACACCACACACACACACACACACACACACAACACACACACACACATACGTATGCACGAATAAACAAACACACATACACAGGCACACACATATACAGATGTGTATGTAGGTAGGTACGTATATAGATAGGGAGTGAGGTAGGTAGATAGATAGGTAGATAATTATGTATATATATATATATATATATATATATATCGTAGAAATATGTTACAAAAAGAAAATAGAAAATACACGTGGAAATGTCAGGGGAAAATAAGAAAAATCAACGAAAATGCACATTCTAAATTTTAAAAAAAGGCATTTTATGAAAGGTAACGTCAGACATATACATTTAGATGGACTGAGGTAGTAATATAAGTCATAAAAGTCATTATTATGAGATGATTAAAGATATCTATTATATAAAATCCGTTCTGTCTGTCTGTATGTGTATCTTCTGTGATCTCGGGCATCCTCCATCCGATTGCGCTCAAATTTGATATGTAGTTACCGACGGTATCAAGGCGTGTGTAAATCTTGAAAATATTACAAAAATCGATTCCAGGTGAGAATGCGATCGATAAAGGCGTGGGAATGTGCATTTGTAAAATCGTTCTTCTTGGAATAGAAAAACGTCTATCTTTATTTCTTCTTTTGCTGATGTCTCAAATTTAGGTTAAATCAGTGTTTCTCGAAGGGGAGGCCTATGGGACGGTCGGACAAGTTGTTTTGAGAAATTTTGATTTAAATGTTTGACAACTCAGCACAGTCCATTGGATGGGGGGGGCGTTTTGCTCGTGTGTGTGTATACACACATATATATATATATATATATATATATATATATATTATATATATATATATATATTATATATATATATATATATATATATATATATATACATATATATATATATCGTTACTATTATGCGAAAGTGTCGTAAGTCCAAAACGAAAAAATAGTTTCACCATTCCATAGCAAAACCGTTGTACAAATTTTGATATCTTGGCATCTGAACTAGCTGGAGATACGATAGTTTGACCAAAAGAACCGGCTATTGCAAGCAAACATAAATATTGAAAAGGATACATTTGGACATACGACAGCTTAACATAATATCAACGCTATATATATATATATATAATATATATATATATATATATAAGTACGTATGTATACGGAGAATGAAGTGGGAGTCCCAGCAATTAAAGTAGCCTCGGTACATCATGTCACTTATCTAATTATTCAATTGACCGTTGGTTTATTCTTTGTTAATAATAAAGTATTGGGTTGTCCGGAAAGTTCGTGCCGATTTATAGTAGCTTACCTTTCGACTTATTTTAGAACATGGTTGAGTCCATAAAATAGAATTTGACTACACCTTCATTTAGAGCACAGTTTAAGCTATCTTTTCGTGGAAGAAGATTTATGTTCCTATAACCTGTGTTAATTCTGTAACCCTTTAAAGATAAAAAAAGTTCATTTTCGGCACTTGATGCTTTGCGAACCAGACATAAATTGCTGCAGCTCGGCTGGGATGTGTTCCCCACTCTCCATATTCACCAAATATTGCTCCTTCGGATTTCAACTTATTCAGATCTCTGCAGAATAGTCTTAATGGTAAAAATTTCAATTCCTTGGATGACGTAAAAAGATACCTTGATGAATTATTTGCCATGAAACCACTTCAATTCTGGGAAGAGGGTATTTTCAAGTCATAGGAAAGATGGAGACGCATTGTGCAACAAAATGGTTTATATTTGGTTGATTAAAAATGTAATGGCAAGTATTTATTGACCTTTCTTTGCTTTAAAAATTGGCACGAACTTTCCGGACAACTTAATATAATATCGTTGCATTTCCTACAAACCTAATAATTATCATGTATCTAATCGCAAACCAACGGTCTACAGGCAAGGGTTATATAAGGAAAAAAAGCAGCAGATACTTCTGTAGCAGTCAGGTACTTACGATTAAATTTTTCTACACGTTTTCAAAGATTTGTGTCTGACAGAAAATTCAAAATTAAATTACGCAGATTCTCAGATTCGAGTAGGTTTAAATAATATCGATTATCTATTTTTAAAATTATTTTATCTAAAGTTTTTTTTCTTAATTTGATTATGAATCTGATGTGTACTTTCCTTTAAATAAAAATCTGGAAAATTTATTTAAAATTCGATTTGTGTTGCACATGGTGTTTGTAATTAGCTGATGATTATTTTTTTTATATTTCTAGGCTGAATGACCTTAAAACTCAGAAGGAAACCATATACTGAAAAGACAAAAGACATACCTCAAGATCAGAAGAAACTTGATCGAAAATTTTCTCTAAGTAAACATTCTCAACACGAACCTATCACCAAGCATTGGAGTATATTAGCATAAATGAAAATAAGGCATATTTCCTAAGTTTAACCTTTTAATAGAAAAACACTACTACTACTACTACTAATTAGGGAACTAGTAATAATAGTAAGAATAAGATAACTTCCGCCATGGCCAAGTTGTGCCGATGTGTCAAGCTTAATGATCGTTTCGATGCACAAGTCTTTACGTTTACTTTACCAAAATCAATAGTTCGGGAATTTTCTCCAGATGTCTTTTCCACAGAAATTGTGTACGGTTACCACAAATGGAATGTGTCATTCATAAAGAGTGAAAGACACTTGGGGGCATACCTTAAATTGCTGACCTCAACACCCGGCCTCTCATGTCGCGTGGACTATGCATTTACAATGCTCAACAAAGATCACTTCACCCGAAACGAGTCTTTCATGGAAAAGAATTGTGATTTTAACGATGATAAATTGACCCATGGCCGCAAAACGTTCATTGGAATACAAGATTTAAGCAACCGAAACTTCATGCAAGACAGTGGTGAATTCCTTGTGGAGCTTGAGATGCGTAGCATTGTATCCACCTTCGAGTATGACTTAGCGGTACCCAAAGAAGCGTATTCACGACACTACATCAACGAAAAGCTTGAAACACCTTATTTCTCGTTTGGTGTCTTTGACTGGAGTGTATCGTTGTTTAGTCCAAATGGGGCTCACTATACGGAAGGTAAAACAGCTGTCCAACTAAACCGGCACACCAGTTTCCATCATCTCTGCAATGTGAAGTATGAAATAGCTCTCGGTGAAGAGGATATTTACCAAACTGGTCAAATAACTCAAACACTCGATACATCAGGCGTGGGTGACCCACTTATTGTAGCAGCAACGATTTTCGAATTATCACAGGGACGCATGGTTGTCCCTGTAAAAGTAACAATGACATCTGTGGTGTTAGTCAGCGAAGTGACAATGGATGCCCTCGGCCAAAGTCGCAACCGTGCACATTGTTACGACAGAGACAAACAAGCATGGATGCTAGAAGGAGATACGAGTGGTAAACATCTCTCTTTCAGACTCTACTACACTGATATCTCACATGTGCCTCGAAAGTTCACGCGTTTTGTATGCTGGAACGTGAGTATCATTCCATCTGCTGGAAGCATCGTAGGTAGTAACACAAGCAAGGCAGTGAAAGCTCTTGATGGACCATTCACAAAATATTACGTGCAGCAAGACCTTGATGAAGGCTTTGTCATGCACACTGATATCCCAGTAGAAACGGTAAGTTGAACACTTGTTTACAATTCTTTCATTTTCTTCTACCCTTCAACTAACTGTAGGTTTATTCTTCTTTATAGCATTTAAGCAAACTATCGTTGTATCTAGTATGATTTAGTTCAAATGGAGCTCATTATACGAAATGTAAAACAACTGGCCAACTAAACCGACATTTCAATTTCCATAATTACTGTAACGTGAAACTCTCGGTATAAATTCCCGCATATCGTATATGCTGTGCAGTTCTGATTCCCGATTAAGTCACTTCATTTAACCCAATTCTCATATCTTTCTTCCTCGTTAAATCAACGATCATCTCTCGTTCCTAGCACTTTCTCCTCATTCTTTGGAATGTGACACAAGCTAAAACGTAGGACCAATCTGAGACACTGTAACAAATCTTTTATACATTCATATCATCTTTCGTCTTTAACATATCCACTTCCTTATCATTGTTGTTCTCATCGAGGTGTTTTGTCAGTGTAACATTATTTCACCGTCTGCCATTACAATTACGCATGTAATTAAAATCTCTTTATTGTTATAGTGTTCACTTCTACCAATTTCTAGCGCATATCATTGCGATCATTAGTTCCTCCAATATCAACTCAGCGAAAACTCAAACGATAAAAAATACGATTCCTAATTCCAGTGACTGATAGAGAGATTTGTGGCAGAGGAAAAAAAAGAAATGTATTTTTTTTATTTCTGATAAGCATAAATGCTTCCGATCTCATGTTTTTAATTTATATAATTTTCGTCAACATAGATGTTTCTAAAATATAACAATATCTCACAAAAGCAGAGATCACTATCGCTTGCACATTTTTTCCAATATAATTACAGAGATAATTATATCACATAAGCAGAGATTGGTATCTTTTACGGATTGTTCCAATACAAATACAAGAAAAAAGAAAAGAGAAAAACCTGTCAAGTTTTGTATTTTCCAAATGTTTTGAAACGTTTATTCGTGTGATTGCAAATATCAATAAGTTTCTGAAAGATTTGCTATGCATTTTAGTTCTAATCGATAAGCGATTATAATGTACGATGACAGACCAACTAGTTAAAGGTTTTTTTACTGTATACTCCAACTAGAAATATGCTTGTGAGATATTAAGACTCAAGACGATCTTATCTGCATTTTAAGACATAGGGGAGTCGAAAGAATGGCGGAAATAAACAAACATAAAATATCGGCGTGTATAAACCTCGCCGCCAAAGTTCAGCAGATAATGTAAAAGTGAATGCCTTTATTAAACGTGTTGCTTGTGGAATATAATAACTCTACTGAATATTCCCTGGTTCTTCAAGGTATTATAATATATTCCATGTTAAATATGACAGGTAATTTCTGTATCTACTCAATACCATAATAATCGTTTTCAATTCTTAGAATATTCCTCACATGCTCAGATGGGTCTTCATCAGCTATACTTTTAAGCATAAAAATGTTTCGGTTTTCATTTAATACAGCAAAATATTGTATCTCGATACATTTTACGGCAGTACAGATTTGACACACGGTTTCAGCTGTATGGGGTGTAGACAATAAGTAGTTCACAGATTACAATCCAGGAAGTAGTTATTGCATAACTAAAACTTAAAGCAAGGAAGAGTGGGATTAATAAAATTCTCATTGTACCTGTGCAGCTGCCAAATGTTTATGTGTGTGAAAATATATGTATGATATGACATATTTAGAGACACCTTCTCCATCCAATAACAGATAAATATGATTTAATATTCACGGTATTTAAATAAAGGTTACTAGTAGTTTCATGCCGTGGAAACACAACATTTCAGCAGAAAAGGTTAACCATGTGTATTGAAGAATTGCTTGAAAACATGAGGCACGTTGTGTAAATCGGCATGAAACTATTAGTTCTTATTTAAATTATATATATAAAATAAATGCACCCTTTTAAAGCCTAGCCAGGCTCATGGGCCCGGTTTCCCGATTTCTATGGCGCATGTGTTCCCCAGCTGGACGGGACGCAAGTCCATCGCAGCGTTACTCATTTTTGCCAGCTGAGTAGACTGGAGCAACATGAAATGAAGTGTTTTGCTCAAGAACACAACGCGTCTAGGAATCGAAACCACAATCTTACGATCATGATGCTGACACCCTAACCACTAAGCCACGCTTCTTTCAGTTTCCGTCTATGAAACCCACTCACAAGGCTTTGGTCGGCTCGAGGCTATAGTAGAAGACACTTGCCCAAGGTGCCAGGCAGTGGAACTGAACCCAGAACCAGGCATAAGGGGTCGGTTTATCGATTTTTAAGGGCTTTCTGGGGTGACTGGGGAAATGAAAAGATCTTCACGACCACCCTCAAACGGTTTTGAAAGCCCATAGAAAATGTGAGCCTTTTACGTGAAAAACAGTGAATTTGCATAAAGGACACAGACACACAGACATTTTGCCGTTTATAGATATAGAGATAAATACACACATATATATATATATATATATATATATAGATAGATAGATAGATAGATAGATATGTTTATATATATAGATATGTTTTTATATATATATATATATATATATATATATATATATATTATATATATATATATATTTATATATATGTGTGTGTGTGTGTGTGTGTGTGTATATAGGTGTTATATATATATATATATATATATATATGTATACATGTATTATATTCTTTAAATATTTATGCATTTGTGAGTTTTCATATTTCTATTTATTTAAATTTTTTTCTATTTTTCTTCCCAACCTCATTATATTTCTCATAGTATAAACTGCTAATAATGGAGGATAATTTGATAGTAACACCTTTCATTTACAACAACAAAATGACTACTTTACGAATTTCAGACGAAGTTGTTAAACGAGGAAATAAAAGCCGTGTGTTTGTCTGTTCTCGTCTCCTCTGTTTTCATTGTCGTATTTTTGCTGTTTTAATTAACGGCACACTCTCTGAATACCGAGTTAATTTACATAGTTATAAGTACTTTGACAGGCGAACAGCCCAAGAGATTCTTCCAATCTTGATTATTCGAGGAGTTTTGCAATGAATAGAAGTTGGCAATTACATGCCTGAAGGCCTGCTTCTTAGGGAATCCAGCTTAATTCTTTTGAAATTCTATTTCGCTGTTATCAGATATTTCAGAGATCACCAATAACTTTTCACATATCAATGATGACAAGATACTAACTTTACCATCTTCTTCATCTTATATAATTACTTGTTTATTTTCTCTTGATATAATTTAAATAAAGTCGCTTTTCATTTATTTGTTGGTTCAATAATTTAGCAATCAAGGCTCCTCAATTCCATTATCTAGAGTGACATTTGTGGGGGAAAGTAGAAAGTTATATTTTGGAATACCAATCTAAGTTGGCACTCCTTAAACAGAAAATGGATTGGTGTAAAAATCCTTCAAGGCATCGAATCAACTTCATATCTTCGAGATAGATTTCTGCTTTTACAGAATTGCTTTGAGTGGATGTTTCCTGACAAGTGTGTCTTCGTGCAAGGAATCTTTGACAAATATTACTCATGCTGTCGGTGAAACCCAGCATGAAAACACACACACAAAAACGCACGCACACATGCACAGACACACACACACATACATACATACATACATTTGCACATACGCCCTCACATGTACGCGCACAAACACACACACACACATATATCCTTTTACTCTTTTACTTGTTTCAGTCATTTGACTGTGGCCATGCTGGAGCACCGCCTTTAGTCGAGCAAATAGATCCCAGGACTTATTATTTGTAAGCCTGGTACTTATTCTATCGGTCTCTTTTACCGAACCGCTAAGTTACGGGGACGTAAACACATAGGCATCGGTTCTCAAGCGATGTTGGGGAGACAAACACAAACACACAAACATATACACACGCACATACACACACACATATATATATATGCATATATATGACGGGCTTCTTTCTGTTTCTGTCTACCAAATCCACTCACAAGGCTTTGGTCGGCCCGAAGCTATAGTAGAAGATACTTGCCCAAGGTGCCACGCACTGGGAGTGAACCCAGAACCATGTGGTTCGTAAGCAAGCTACTTACCACACAGCCACTCCTACGCCTTCGGAGAGCTTATACGTTCGAGCTTGCGTTTGTGCTTGTTCCACCAAAATCCGCGCTGATTAGTTGAACCATATTGGTAACATGCAGGTAGAAGAAATTGTCTAGCTGGCAAAATCGTTAGCGGCATTTCGTTTGTCTCTACGTCCTGAGTTCAAATTCCGCCGAGGTTGACTTTGCTTTTCATCCTTTCGGAGGTCGATAAAATAAGTACGCATTGAGCACTGGGGTCGATTGTAATCGGCTTATCCCTCCCTCAAAATTGCTGAACTTGTGTCAAAATTTGAAACCAATATACAGATAGAAGTTTCTTAATGGCAATCGGTAAACATTATCCACCATATCACAAATACTATAAAATATTTAGCAGGAATAACGTAAAAATCAGCTATAGCTGCAAAAGAAATGAGAATAAGAACTAAAAAACAGAACGCACTGCAGGGGTAAGAACAATCATCTAAAGCATGAAGAGAAGCTGAAAGCCATAATGATGAGTGAGGAAGTCCATTCGCTCAACTTGTCGTGTTATGGAAATCAGATTTTTGATGACGAATAACGAAAATGGATTATTGATTCAGGTTTCCAAATGCTCCTTACATTCAGCATATTGGTTTCAGATTTCGGTACAAGGCCAGCAATTTAGGGGGCGAGGTATGACAATTACATCGATCCCAGTGTTTCGCTAGTACTGATTTTATAGGCCTCGAAAGGATGAAAAGTAAAATCGACCTCAGCGGAGTTTGAACTCAGATCGTAAGGTCGAACAAAATGCTATCAACCATTCTGCCCGGCGTGATAATAACTCCGCCCGCTCGCCACCTTATTATCCTCAGTATATTAACATCTTTAGTTCTAAAGATTATTTTCTAATATAACCACAGCACAAAAATTTAAAGGACCAGGTGAAGAGATCGAACCCAGTACTTGATTGATGCTATTTTATCTACTCTGTGTTAGAGATTAAATCTATCGCAGTGGTATTTGAACTTGAATCGTGATGGTCAGGTGGATGGGTGGGCCAATAGAATTTGCTCTCACGTCTAAGACAATTTTGCTGCTGCATACAGAAACATACTGGACCGCATCCGGAAAAGGGCAATCTGGTTGACCGCTATAAAGTCGCTCACAGATATGTTAGAGTTTCACAGACACAGTCTTCTCCTAGTAGCCAGTTCTTCTTTCCCAGAGCGTCGGCACTCTAGAGTTCCCTCTCCTTGCTCCTATCTTTTCTACAGCCGTTGACTTACACAGATTCAACGGAAACTTTAAAACCATCAATCTCACTCGTCTAGGAGGGTCTGCAAAAACCGTGAGCTCTGCCCCCTTTCTCCAAGCTTAGTAAAACAAAAAGTTAAATTATTATATGGACTAATTAATTTTAAAACCAGCTTGAAATAATTTTTTTTTTAATTGTCACGTCGGAAACATGCTAACTTGTCATTGTCCGATGTTAACAGGACAGGATTACATATAATCGATAAATTATTCACTCTTGAAACGATTGCTCAATTAATTCTGCTGACTTGTCCGTCAATTTACTCTCAACTGCTTTTTAGAAGATTATAATTGTGTTATTTAACACCTTACGTCCATAATCTCTCTATATATATGTTTCTTTATTACCCACAAGGGGACTAAACATAGAGAGGACAAACAAGGACAGACAAACGAATTAAGTTGATTACATCGACCCCAGTGCGTAACTGGTGCTTAATTTATCGACCCCGAAAGGATGAAAGGCAAAGTCGACTTCGGCGGAATTTGAACACAGAACGTAACGGTAGACGAAATACGGCTACGCATTTCGCCCGGCGTGCTAACGGTCCTGCCAGCTCGCCGCCTTAATCTCTCTCTATATAAACGGCAAAATGTCTGTCTCTGTGTGTATGTGCGTGTCCTTTATACAAATCCACAATTTTTCAGTTAGAGGGTTCGCACTTTCTATGGTCACTCAAAACCGTCCAAGGGTGGTCGTGAATATCTTTACATTTCCCCAGTCACCCAGCAAAGCCATTAAACAATCAATAGAAGGGACTTTTTGTGAATTTTCTATCCAAAACCCAACCAAAATGCCCGAAACTTGATATGCCAATTGAATGCCAGCTAGTTGTGTGTGATTGGTCGGAGATTTGGACAGTACTCGCGTGTATATGCGCACGCACGCAGCTATATGCAAGCACTAGCACTATGACCCGGCGTTGCCGGGTCATAGTGCTAGTAGATATTGTTTCTGGACGAATATCGCAGTTAATTTCGCTTTCTGTCGTGGCACATTGGTTACAATGACGAGCACTCCACAGACACATGAACTTTTAACGAAGTTCTCGAGGAGATTCGGCGTGACGCAGTGTGTGATGAGGCTGGCCCTTTGAAATACAGTTACAAAAGAAACACGAAGAAAGAGTGAGAGAAAGTTGTAGAAAAAAAGTACAGCAGGGTTCGCCACCACCCTCTGCCGGAGCCTCGTAGAGCTTTAGGTGTTTTTGCTCAATAAACACTCACAGTGAATGGTCTGGGAATCGAAACCGCGAGACCGCTGCTTTAACCACTGGGCTAGCCTGCCTCCACTTCGCTTTCTGTGATGCATTTGCATTAAGTGCGATACATAGATTGTTTTTAGTTTTATGTCTTGCTCAACAGCGTTCTTGACCCTTTTGCAAGTACTTGGAGACAAATGGGAATAGGAAAAGCTGAGGGCCTAACCCAGAGGTTTGCAATAGATTCAGTAAAATGCACCTAACTGCCAAGTAATAGTGTTGAACCAGGAAAGAAGACTACTGCGGATGATATATATATATATATATATTATATATATATATATGAATTTTTTTGTGTAATGAGATAAAAAAAACCAAGGCTGTATAGATATTAGAGCATTTATAGATAGAAGGTCTTACAGCTGTTTCTAGGATATTAATAATAATATCCCTTCATCGGAGACGGTGTGAGAGGAAAAGTTAATATTCTAGAAACAGTTGTAAGACCTATGTATAAATGCTCTAATATCTATACAGCCTTGGTTTTTTTATCTCATTACACAAAAAATTCATATATACACACGCTGACATATGACCAACGTTGAACCCTTTATTCGCAATATTACCGAAGCTGGAATTTAACTATGGTCTGTCTATAGCACTTACTCAGCATTACCTGACACCTTTGGGTCTCAATGACACCATTATCTTTTATATATATATTCCATAGGGTTTTGATTATGTAAGTATATTATGTAGAGAAAATGTAAAAGTTAGATTTACGCTCAAAACTCTACAGGTAACTCATTCAATATTACGATAACAATAGCAAAGGAGATTTTGCTTATCCGATAAAAATATTTTTCTAAAGGCAAATCGAAAATTTTATTTGTAATAAGTCATTAAAATTTTATTAAATATTAGATGCCTTCAATCAGTAACACGTTTAAATTAGCCTCAGACTTTAGAATTTAAACAAAATTTTGGTTTTGCTTAATAAAATAATTTATTATTTAAAAAAGGAATTTTTTTTTCTAAGAATTATTTGATTCTGATTAGTTTATGAAAAGAATCCGTTGATATTTCTCTTCAAGCTACTGGATTCACTAAGACTCTATGAAAGTCTTTTTTCTGATCTAAAAATATTTTTAGGCTGATTAGATCTGTATAATCTAAAAATATGTTGCTGCTAAAATTATTCATTATTCAATTAATATGCACGAAAGTTCTTCCCCAACACTTCTTGTGATGCAATCTAATATCAGTTCTATCATTATTCCATAAAAGCTAAATTACCAGAAAAGTCTAAATACTCTTTTGCTTTTTAAATCCTTGTTCATTATAATCAAAACTAAACACCCCATTGGAGTCCCTTAATTAAATCCTTAATTAAAATCCTGATTTGATTTAAGGATTGGATTTCTAATGAAATTCAAATTCTCTGAAAATACAGAATTAATTATCAAAGATTTTTATCGTTGGAAGATAAGGACATTTTTGGATAAAGAAATCCTCTGTGGAAGCACAGATTGTTTGATACGTATTGCGCTCTATAAAAACTATCTTCATTTAAAATATTTATGTTTTCTTTTAATTTTACTAAATTCGGTGTATTTCTTGTTCATCTTCACTAAGTTTTCAAACGTCAACTCAGGGAATAAACATATCAAAAATAAAATGTATGCCACAGAATCTCCCAAAACTAGACACCAAAATTTAAGCATTGTCTAAGCTCAATTAGGTTACCGAAAAAGAAAAAACAATACCAAAGTAAGCGATTCTCACAGACTAAGAATCTACAAACATTTTCCGCTTTACAGGAATGAGGACAACCCAGAAAAACGAGACTAAGATTATAAGAAATTAAAAGGCGGCGAGCTGGCAGAAACGTTAGCACGCCGGGCGAAATGCTTAGCGGTATTTCGTCAGCCGTTACGTTCTGAGTTCAAATTCCGCCGAGGTCGACTTTGCCTTTCATCCTTTCGGGGTCGATAAATTGAGTATCAGTTACGCACTGTGGTCGATGTAATCGACTTAATCCCTTTGTCTGTCCTTGTTTGTCCCCTCTGTGTTTAGCCCCTTGTGGGTAGTAAAGAAATAAGATTATAAAAGATTATAAGAAATTCACAATCGAACATAACATGTATGCATTTTCATCATCAGCTACCAAACGGATATCATTGTGGTTTCGACACCTGTGTAGTACAACTTGATCCGGTGGTGGCCACTGCGTTAAAAATATAGATGCTGTCTGGGAATCCTTTAGCATATAACTACAAGTAACAACATAGGAGTGAACAAATAGGGATAACTTTCGGCTATATACAAGTCAGATAAACAATAAAATATCCTTTACACTGAGAATATTTTTCCTACATTAATAGAAGTAGGGGTGGCTGTGTGGTAAGTAGCTTGCTTACGAACCACCTGGTTCCGGGTTCAGTCCCACTGCGTGGCACCTCGGGGGCAAGCGTCTTCTGCTATAGCCTCGGGCCGACTAAAGCCTTGTGAGTGGATCTGGTAG
Organism: Octopus sinensis; assembly: GCF_006345805.1. Lineage (NCBI taxonomy): Eukaryota > Metazoa > Mollusca > Cephalopoda > Octopoda > Octopodidae > Octopus > Octopus sinensis. The sequence goes on along the minus strand of NC_042997.1, from coordinate 196,492,634 downwards.
ACGGAAACTGAAAGAATCCCTTCGTATATATATATATATATATATATATATATATATACATACATATATGTGTGTTTGTGTGTGTGTGTGTGTGTGTGTGTGTGATTGTATATGTTTGTGTGTCTGTGTTTGTCCCCCACCCAACATCGCTTGACAGCCGATGCTGGAGTGTTTACGTCCCGTAACTTAGCGGTTCGGCAAAAGAGACCGATAGAATAAGTACCAGGCTAGCAAAGAATAAGTCCTGGGGTCGATTTGCTCGACTAAAGGCGGTGCTCCAGCATGGCCGCAGTCACATGACTGAAAGAAGTAAAAGAGCAAAAGAGTACATGAAAAACGTCTCCACTTGATTTCAGTTTATTTAGCAATCAGGGGTTTAGGCTTAGGCCTCTGTAACTCGAACCCTACGACTTAGGAAGTCGAGGCTTTATCCGGTTTCGATACCGTATAAATGACTGAGGTTACAACACCCCGTTCTGAACGGGCCAACGCGAAATGAATTGCTTTGCTCGTGAACACAACGCATAACCCGGTCCCAGGATCGAAACCACGATCTAACGATCCTAAGTGCAACATCCTAACCATTAGGCCACGCGCCTTCACGAACAATCAATACTGCAAGAGAATGCCGGTTTCTGGTTTAGGCTTAAGACCAGCAATTTCAAGATGTAAAACTTAGTTGATACCATTAACCCTAGTATTTGACTGGTACTTTATATTTTATCTACTACCTGCTATTTCTTATTTTTTTACTGCCCACAAGGGACTACACACAGAGGGGACAGACAAACGGACAGACAAACGGATTAAGTCGATTACATCGATCCCAGTGCGTAATTTATCGACCCCGAAAGGATGAAAGGCAAAGTCGATCTCGGCAGAATTGGAACTTAGAACGTAACGGCAGACGAAATGCGGCTACGCATTTCGCTCGGCGTGCTAACGTTTCTGCCAGCTTGCCGCCTACTACCTGCTATTTCTAGCAGGACCAACGGCCATATAGCGGCGTCTTCATTGTCTGATTAATTTTGTTTTCTTTGTATGTATGGCTGCAAAATCCTCTCCTCTGTTGATTTATAGTAGTTTAGTTTCGCTGGTAAGAAGGGAGACAATCGATTTATTAGTTTCTATTTTATGTTTATAGTTTGGAAGCCATTTTCTCTCGCTGATTTCTCTATCACTGGACTGGCTGAAGAGATAAGTACAGAGATGCCGGGCAAATGTGAGTGAAAGGCTATCTGTCCATGTCTGTAAGATCGTTGACTAGTTAGGTACTAAATGATATGGTTTTAACTGACCTGATGACTTTATCTAGTTAACGGATTACGTACCATGATTCTAATAGTCCGTGAATAGGACGGAGCTAATGAACAGAATATACTAAACATGTAACCATAGCAATCAAGCTAAGGAATCGATATCAGCGCATGGTTTTCAATAGTTGTATAACTATTTGACACACTCTCTCTTCATGCCCTCTCCCTCAACCTCTCTCATATATATGTACGTGTGTGTGTAAATATATATTATATATATATATATACATATATATACCTTCGAAACACGCAATAAGTCGAAGCAGGGGCAGCTGAAGAAGGGGGATGTTCCTTGTGTTGTATGTCTTGTACTCTGGTTTTTCGTTGTTTAAAAAAGTTCGTTTCCATGTTTTGTTTTTATGTTTTCGTTTCTCGTTCTGTTCTACGTTTTTTTTTGTTTTTTTTTGTGGTGTCCTATACCCATATATGCATGTATATATACATATAGATGTAGGTATGTACATATATGTATGTATGCATGGTTTATTTATTAAATTGTTATTATATATATATATATATATATATTATATATATATATATATATATATATATAATGAGAGAGAGAGAGAGAAAAACTAAGAGAGAGAGAAGGCGCATGGTTAGATCGCCAGGCTTACAATCGTTTCTGAGTTCGATTCCCCTACCGGGCTGTCGTGTTTTGGGGTAAGGCACTTTTATTTCACGTTGCTCCAGTTCACTCAGATGTAGAAATGAGTTGCGCCGTCACTGGTGCTGAGCAGTATCGGCTCTTTTGCCTTGAAGAACATCGATGGCGTGGACAAGGAAAACTGGTATAGATGGGCTTCCATAAAACAACTGGTCTTCCATAAAACAACTTTGCTCGGACTTGTGCCACGGAGGGCAACTTTCTAGATGTAATATCATATATCATTATTATTATTATTATCATTATCATTATTTACCCACGCCTATTCCCCATAGGACGGGATAGCCACATGACACACACCAAGCAATCCATTCATTTCCCACCTCAAAGAGGCGAGCCCCGTCCTATGCTCGGATCAAGGCATAGAAAGAAACCCCCGATATTAGCAGCGGGGCCCGATAGCACGTGCTGGTTTACCCCCGCCGCTTTACGCTCGTTTCGTACCACTTTGAGCAACATAATTAGCGATTGGCAAAGGTTACCGATAGAATAACTGCTAGACTCAAAATATGTACTGGAGGCGATTTGTTTGTCTAAACATTTCAGTGTGTTGATCCGGCATCGCTGCATTCCAATGACTGAAACAAGTTTTATATATATATATATATATATATATATATATATATATATGATTATGTATATATATGTGTGTGTGTGTGTGTGTGTTTTGATTGTATATATGCATATATATATATGATTGTGTATATGAATATATATATGATTGTATATAAGATTGTATGTATGTATGTATATATATGTATATAAGATTGTATGCATATATATATATGTGTGTGTATGTGTGTATGTGTAGCCCCTTGTGGGCAGGAAATAAATGAATATATATATATATAAGTTTATATATAAGTATATATATATGTGTATATATATGTATATATATATAAGTATATATGTATATATATATAAGTATATATATATATGTCAGTATATATAAATATATGATTGTATATATATATATATATGTCAGTATATATAAATATATGATTGTATATATGTATATATATGTGTGTATGTATGTATGTATGTATGTATATATGTATGTATGTATGTATGTTTCTGCTCGTTAATATTTATTTCAGTATATTATTTTTGAATAATCTATATTTCAATACATCAGGAAGTTGAACTGAGGCGGTTCATGCGTACTTACATTTTTAGACAAAAATTAAACATTACAGCCCTCCTGCCGTGTGCCTTGTCTATCTAAATCACGTGTGACGTGCTCTGTTGCAATTATTTTCTCTTTTCAATAAAATTTCCATTGTGTAAATAAGTCATTAGAACTTTCTGGAAATATCAGTGTTTTCCTAAATATAACAACCGACTATATTTTTCAACGTATGTCAATAACGTTTAGAGATGTCTAGCTTTCTCTGTGTTCTTAAGCGACAGAAAATAAACTAAGAAATATATATTATTCGGACATTTTTTTGTAATATTCTTTCGCCGAGTAACTGAATCTATGTTACCATTCTCAAGTATAATGTGCTATGGATTCCAGGACAAGTAGATGTATATTTATATAGTTGGGGATCTTTTCTAACTGGGCTCAAATCAAACTGAACTCAACTTTTCTTTTCATCCTCCTGGGGGTCGATAAAATAAGTATTAATCAAATAGTACGGCTTGGTCATATATGAAAGTCTACAATAACCAGGTTAGAAAAAAATTTAAAAAGTGGACTATGGGGAAATTATAAATTTTTGTTGGAGAGTGGAATTTAGAGCGGAAATTAAAGTAAAATGCATTAGTTTTAGCAAGGATGTATCGATTCAATGTACTAAACTAGACAAAGCGTAAACTGATAGTCTATGAAAGGTTTATATGGAAAACATGAAGGATATGTTAATGGCAGAATAATCGTTTCTTAATACGAATGTTGGCTCTTGGTTGTACCTTAGTTGTACCTTGGTCGTATTGGAAAAAGTTTTCTAATATACAATAATGACAAGAATGACGGCACCCCGACAATTCCACGCATGACAATTCAGTACCGACAATTCAACGCCGGCAATTCAGCACCGACAATTCAGCAACCGGAAACTCGGGAGTGGTTAATATCCAAGCGAGGTGTATACCACTGGCTACTCTTCAGGGCAAGGATATCTTGATTAAATGAAGGTTTACATGGTTGCAAGGAGGTACATGTTAAAACAAATATTATGTGTGTGTATGTGTATCGCAATAAAGTCTGTCTGTATGTATGTATGTATGTATGTATGTATGTATGTATGTGTGTGTGTGGTGTGTGTGTGTGTGTGTGTATGTATGTGTGTGTGTGTGTGTGTATGTATGTATGTATGTATGTATGTGTGTATATGTATGCGTGTGTGTGTATGTATGCGTGTGTGTGTATGTATGCGTGTATGCATGTATGTATGTGTGTGTGTATGTATGTATGTATGTGTCACGATATCGACCAGACTATTGAATGTGGTTATGCATTACTCATCACAGTGCACTTCACACTATTTCAGCTTCCGAACGATGCCCCCTCCCCCGTTGGCCAGGCGAGCAGGCCAACATTCCTCCCACTGATACGAAGGCTATTCCGTCGCAGATTTACCCATTTGCAGCTGAGCGGACTGGGGCAATATTAAAATGAAGTGTTTTACTCAAGAACACAACGCGCCGCCCTGTCTGGGAATCGAATCCACGATCTATCAATCCAACACGCTAGCCACTAGGGTCTGCATATAGACAGATAGAGACAGACAGACGGACGGACAGACGGGCAGGCAGGCAGGCAGGCAGGCCCGCCCTGCTGAGTGATTATTACCGAGTTGTAGTGACAAAATGAAATTTCATTAAATCAAAATATACTGCATTGACGGTGATATTATTGCAAATCAATAATAATAATAATAATAATAATAATAAAGCTTTGAAACTTCTCATATTCACTTTCCAATATATAAAGTAAATTTCCTGCGGGTCTTGTTTTGTTTGCTATAGTAACAAAAGAATTAACCAAACTTCCCTCTTCTCCTATACTCTCTCTCTCTCTCTTTCCCTCTTTGCTAATACCAGTTATTCTCTCTTTTGTTACTGTTGATTTCGATGTTGTTTTACAATCCTGTGCTGATTCATCTCCAGTTTTCATTAGATAATGAGGCGAACCTCGAATTGTGTTCAGTTTGACATATTAACACTTCCAACCAATTCATTCTGTTTGTCGTTTGTTAAGGACAATAACACAATGATGAAAGAATGGAAATCAATTTTAGACTTCATATATTTTGATAAAATCTACTGAGAAAAAATCACTACAGAAAAAACAACACAAGCCAAATTATGGATATGTTTCCATTAAAAAATTTTTTATATATAATTTGTATCCTCTCTTTATTAACACAGTATCCTATTACTAACATTATGTTGTGAATATTACAGTAATAACTATACTTTTGTCTGTGTTATTTATCTTTCATAAAGTGTCTCGGGAAATTTCACTTGAGCACACTTAAATAAATCGAATGTTGCTTCGTATATGATTAAGCATTCCGGAAAATTAGCTAAAAATTATAAGCAGAAATTCGTATTCGATTTCCAAGAATAATATTTTGGTGTTATAGAATTGAATGTAGGTTTCACACAAATATACTTACTACAGTTTTTTTATGAATGATATTATAGATGTAAACTAGAAAACGAAACTGAAGCTACTTGTCATGAAGGGGGGTAATTACTTTTGAAATGCATGTATGCTGAACATACGCCTATGTTTAACACTCTGTTTATGCAGAAAGCATTTAATTGAAGTGTTTTATGCTGTTTTGAAAGAAAATAATATAATGTTGTTGGAATCGAATAAATAAGCGATAAGCAGACGATATGACGAAGCAATGGAAAATAAATGAGAACGTGCTGTGCTGTGTGGGTGGAACGGTAGCCTTATATTGTGAAATCCAATGTTTTAATCAACAGCATATGAAAGATTACTTTAATTCAATAATGACTTCACTATCAAGAGAAGAAATTTTAGAATATCAAAAGAAAAAAACAGTTCTGAAGAAACGGTGAATTAGAGACTAAGGCAAAGTTGGAATCAAAATGAAGACTTCGGATTTGTCATTAGCTTGTTCTAAATTTACTACCAAAAGAAAGAACATACGAAGATAACCGAAGTTAACAGGAGTTAGCCGGGGAGAAAACAAAAATGTAAACTAAGATGGCGCGCACTTCATAAAAGTCGACCTATTCCTGTTGAACAGTATAGATTTTGCAAGTAATAAACGTTTAAGCCGTGGCCAGTGCTGTCTTCTCATTGGTACAAAAACCCATATAGCTATAACGCTGTAATAGCTTTCATCTGATATTATAAATAATATAATATAAGTATTTCCTGAGGCGATTTTCAATAGTCAACAAAAGAAGAACGGCGAATAGAATTGACAGCTTAAAATTTGTGTTAAAACCGTAAAATGTTTCTTCACAATTTTAGAATAATAAATGTTTTAGAAGCTCGTGAAAAGACTTAGTCCAATAAATACAAAATGACTTAGTAGTCACCTAGCTTGTTGTAAAGAAACAGAGAGTATCTTTATCTGTGTCTTCTTTCTACTTTTTCTATCGCTACGACTCTGAACTAGTTACCGGTGGACTGTTTTTCAAAGAGACCCACTTCATTACATTCTTTTATCCTTCTCCAGTTACAATCACTGTGCTTCACCTCCAGATTCCGAGACTACTCCTTTCAATTCAGCAATTCCTCTACAGAAATTCAATCCTTTGGGGTTGCAACAATTAGAGCTTAAATTTGTGGAGCTTTTACGCATATATATCTGCCATCACCAATTTAGCACGTGTGTGTGTGTGTGTGTGTGTGTGTGTGTGTACACAATCGACACTGCAGCAGCTATTGATCATCGAATCCTAGAAACAGCTGTAAAGGTAGCTATTCCTCCACAGAAATTCAATCCTTTGGAGTTGCAACAATTAGATCTTAAATTTATGGAGCTTTTACTCATATATATCTGCCATCACCAATTTAGCACGTGTGTGGTGTGTGTGTGTGTGTGTGTGTGTGTGTGTGTGTGTGTACACAATCGACACTGCAGTAGCTATTGATCATCGAATCCCAGAAACAGCTGTAAAGATAGCCTTGAAATATTTCTCTTTTCTCTGTGATTTTTGTGTATGATATCTTCGAATATATACCTGACTATTAGGACATTCTTCTGGCTATCTGCATAATAGTGTGTGTGTGTGTGTGTGTGTGTGTGGTGTGTGTGTGTGTATTTGTGTGTGTGAATGTACGAAGTATATTTACTCTTTACTCTTTTACTTGTTTCAGTCATTTTGACTGCGGCAATGCTGGAGCACTGCCTTTAGTCGAGCAAATCGACCCCGGGACTTATTCTTTGTAAGCCCAGTGCTTATTCTATCGGTCTCTTTTGCCGAACCGCTAAGTGACGTGGACGTAAACACACCAGCATCGGTTGTCAAGCAATGCTAGGGGGACAAACACAGACACACACACACATATATATATATATATATACATATATACGACAGGCTTCTTTCAGTTTCCGGCTACCAAATCCACTCACAAGGCATTGGTCGGCCCGGGGCTATAGCAGAAGACACTTGCCCAAGATGCCACGCAGTGGGACTGAACCCAGAACCATGTGGTTGGTTAGCAAGCTACTTACCACACAGCCACTCCTGCATATTTCGTTTTTGGATTTGGTTTACAAGATTCTTTATGTGAGTTCGTGTGTTGAAGCATATTCTGTTGATCTGTTTACTTTCATATCCATAACTTATACATATGCGCATATGCACATGTATGTAAGCATATGGATATGAAAATGAAAGTAAACGGATCAACATGCAGACGGATATGTACATAGGTTATATGAACAGATATGCACACATACACACGCATACACAAATGAAGACTGAAACAAATGACCATATATACACACACACTTTACTTCATACAGGGACACATATGGAGACACGTCCACACATATGGAAATGCACATCCATACATACAAACACGGTACATAGTTGCAAAACACACACACACACTCAGACATGCACACACAAGGAGACAGAAGTACACACACACATATACAAACACACACACACACACGCATACATAAAAACATGCAAAAACGAACACGCAGACACATGAATGTGCAAAATACATTCATACAAATATACACACATGCATACGTATATACATGTGCACACACACGCACATACATGCATATATACATACATACGTACATGCATGTGTAGACGCACACACACACACACAAACACACACACACACACAAACACACACACACTGACCCACACACATGCGCACAAACAAACAAAAGTGAACCTAGTGTGAATAGTCAAAACTATTGAAAAGATTGCAAGACGCAACGAAAATTTCAGAAAATTGAAAAGAAATAAATGGAAATTTTACGGGTGAGTGCGATAAATCACAAGGTGCCAGAAGAGAATGACTCTCCCCAGGACAAAACAGTGTATATCTATTATATAAAATCCGTTCTGTCTCTGTGTGTGTGTGTCTTCTAGGACCTCGGGCATCCTCCATCCGACTGCGCTCAAATTTAATATGTAGATACCAACGGTATCAGGGCATGTATAAGTCTTGAAAAAATTACAAAAATCGATTCCAGGTGAGAATGCGATCGATAAAGCCGTGGGAACGTGCATTTGAACGCGCAAGTACATCAGTCGAAATCCGTCTTTTGCTGGTGTCTCAAATTTAGGTTAAATAAGTGTTTCTCAAAGAGGAGGCCTATGGGACGGTCGGACAAGTTCTTTTGAGAAAATTTTGTTTAAATGTTTGACAACTCAGCACCGTCCATTGGACGGGGGGCGTTTTGCTCGTGTATATATATATATGTATTTGTATAACATATTTATAAACTGTTTATTATTATTCATGTAGGTAAAGAGTGCAGCAATACTCGAGAGGAGATTTAGAATTTCTTTTCCTTTTTTTTTTTTTCGATTATCTTATACGTATTTCAGTGATGATTATGGCCGAATTATTTATATATATGTATCATTTTCGTTTCCCTGGAGATTCTTTCAGAATTCTGAACACTTGTTGTATCTCGTGTAATTTGCGCAACTGTATACAATATATGCATACATATATGCGAGTAAATATATGTGCATATCAGTATATATGAGTATATATGTCTCTCTGTATGTTTGCATGTATGTATCAATACATATTTATACGTATTATATATATATATATATATATATATATATCGAGGGAGAGAGAGATACTTGTGTGCGTGTGTGTGTATCCTTATACATATATATGTATATATATACATATATATATATATGTATATGTATGTAGATATATATGTATATACATACAGATATATATGTATATACATACATATGTATATTTATATATGTATATATATATATGTATATACATGTATGCATATACATATATATGTATATATATATATATGTATAATTATATATATATTTGTATATTTGTCTCTCCCAGGTCTTTTACTGATGAAGTGTAACCTATGGTAGATTGGCTTAATTTAATTTAATTAAGCTAATTTAATCATTAATGACACAGAAACGTTGCAACGTCTAAAAGGATGAATTAGGGTAAATGTTTTTAAATTTTCACCTAATTTCTGAATTACTAATACTTGGCGGTGTGAGTTATGGCTGCTCTTTCTGGTGGACGAGTGACCTGTTGGGGTCACTCCTAAATCGTTATATTTATATATTTAGTCGATGACTATTTTCTCTTTTTCACCAGGCCGCTGGTTGCGATAAATTTCTATTGAATTTTTTTGCTACCCTAA
>NC_042997.1:196475316-196477816 GCF_006345805.1 Octopus sinensis | reverse complement strand
ACTCATGAAGGAGCATTATCTTATCCTATTTTCTATCTATCTACCTACCTATCTATATATCTATGCAGCTATCTGTCTATCTATCAATGCAACTATCTTTCTATCTCTATCTATTTATCTCTTTATCTATCTATGCATCTGTCTATCTATGCATCTATCTATCTTTCTGTCTTTGACTGTCTATCTATGCATCTATCTATCTTTCTGTCTTTGACTGTCTATCTATGCATCTATCTATCTTTCTGTCTTTGACTGTCTATCTATGCATCTATCTATCTTTCTGTCTATGACTGTCTATCTATGCATCTATTTATCTATCTTTCTGTCTATGACTGTCTATCTATGCATCTATCTATCTTTCTGTCTTTGACTGTCTATCTATGCATCTATCTATCTTTCTGTCTTTGACTGTCTATCTATGCATCTATCTATCTTTCTGTCTATGACTGTCTATCTATGCATCTATCTATCTTTCTGTCTATGACTGTCTATCTATGCATCTATTTATCTATCTTTCTGTCTATGACTGTCTATCTATGCATCTATATATCTTTCTGTCTATGACTGTCTATCTATGCATCTATCTATCTTTCTGTCTATGACTGTCTATCTATGCATCTATCTATCTTTCTGTCTATGACTGTCTATCTATGCATCTATTTATCTGTGTATCTAGCTATCTATCTTTCTATCTACTTTGGAAATATTTTGCTTTGCTGTTGTTCTTTAATGCAAATCAGTACTGACTGAACAGATCTATGATAAAAGCGTTCCAATTATGATCATCCCATATTATTTTCTATTCACCCACACCATCATCCATATAGTGTCCATTTTTCGGAAAAAGCAGAATTTGTTTCAGAGGAATTCAGCTGCATTTTAGCAGACCAGGTGATTTTCTAGACCTTCCTTCGTCGTCTGCTCATTGTCATTAAGATTTCTGCACCGAATCGGGTGGTTCAAACACTACCATCCTTTTAAAACGCAATCATGTATCTAGGACGAAATCATCCAATGTGTTATTGCGTCTTAGAAATATTTGGCTGCTATTTCTAGCAGACTGAGTGGCCGCGTATAGTTCCGTTGGCTCGTGGAAGAGTTTATAGTGTTCTATGGGCGGAGTTACAGGTAATAGGAAAGAGCTTTAGTGCTAGGAGTGGCTGTATGGTAAATAGCTAGCTTACCAACCACATGGTTCCGAGTTCAGTCACACTGCGTGGCACTTTCGGCAAGTGTCTTCTACTATAGCCTCAGGCCGACCAATGCCTTGTGAGTGGATTTGATAGACGGAAACTGAAAGAAGCCCGTCGTATATATGTATATGTGTGTGTGTGTTTATGTTTCTGTGTTTGTCTCCACAACATCGCTTCACCACCGATACTGGTGTGTTTACGTCCCCGTAACTTAGCGGGGCAAAAGCGAACGATAGAATAAGTACTGGGCTTACAAAGAATAAGTCCTGGGGGTCGATTTGCTCGACTAAAGACGGTGCTCCAGCATGGCCGCAATCAAATGACTGAAACAAGTAAAAGAGAGATATGAACTGTAGTCCAATCTACGCTATATGAAATGCTATTCAAAGGGTTAACGCCACAGTTAGATTTCTTGTGGTTTCCGTTATCTGTATTGTAATCAGTCACTAAGCTCTCAACTCAATCGCAGCCCTTCAATATGTTTATAGAAAGCTACTTGTACATAGATACTGGTCAATAATTTAATAAGCATAATTAGCAAGATGCTAAATTCATTTCAGCATTAGTCACATCTAAAAGTTATCTCTTTGACAACAATTACGTTTGACATTGGTTAAAATTATCAACAACCATTCTATTCTGCTCTCCCAAAAGTTTATTTAATTTTGAATATACCCAAAACGCTCGGAAATATGTACTTTTAGCTTAATTAGTTTGCTTTTCCGCTTAGCTCTCATGTGTAATTCATAAAGGAGATCCAGAAATAGAAACGTCCGTATTATGTGTATAGTTGCTGTATGGAAAATAGATTTTGCTTACGTAATTATCAATACCCCCTCTCTCTCGCCTACTCTATCTATCTATCTATCTATCTATCTATCTCCCTCTTTCTCTCTTTTTCTGCGTGTGTTTGTGTGCGTTTGTGTAAGAGTGTACATGTGTGTGTGTGTGTGTGTGTGTGTGTGTGTGTTTCATATCGCCAACGTATCTTTACGTTATTTCAATCAACCTTGAAAGGTTTACATACGTACACACATACATCTATACATGTGTGTCAAAAAAAGAGATAGAATATACATGTGTGCGTGGTTGTGCTTGTGTGTGTGTCGTGTGTGTGTGTGTGCGCGCACGCGCTCACGTGTGTCTTAATTATTATTGTTATTTTAAAGAGGGCGGCGAGCTGGTAGGAACGTTAGCACGCCGGGCGAAATGCTTAGCGATATTCCGTCTGCCGTTGCATTCTGAGTTCAAATTCAGCCGAGGTCGACTTTGCCTTTTATCCTTTCGGGGTCGATAAATTAAGTACC